>NC_056451.1:18063880-18243880 GCF_018296145.1 Oncorhynchus tshawytscha
TTTTCTTACCAACTAGTGTTGTTTTGTTTTTGAACTATCCTCCTCAACAACTAAATGTAACCAACTTACTGTCCTGTCATGTATTTATCCATAAACTGTGTGTGTGTCTCTCTATCCTTCCCTCCATGAAGGTGAATGGGGAGGAGACAGGGGAGACTCTAGCAGGCTACACCTCCAGCCCAGAGGCAGTGTTTGGGGCTGCCTACCTGTCCATTGTCCCCTCCCACAGACTGCTGCATGGTACCAGCCCAGTCCGCTCAGCCCTGGAGAGAGTCCTGCAGACAGGCAGAGGTAGGAAGGAACCACTGTCCAGACCTGGTAGTCTGAGGTCATTTTTTAAGTGCCACTTTTATCCATAGTGGCTTACAGTAAATATTTAGTGTATTTAATGTATGTGGCCCCTTGTAACTCTCAATGGCACATTTTACTGAACAAAAATAGAAATGTAACATGCAATAATTTCAAAGATTTTACTAAGTTACAGTTCATGTAAGGAAATCAAGTCAATTGAAATACATTTATTAGGCCTAATTTATGGATTTCACATGACTGGGAATACAGATATGCATCTCTTGGTCACAGATACCTTAAAAGAAATGGGCCTCACAATGGGCCTCAGGATCACTACATGGTATTTCTGTGCATTCAAATTGCCATCGATGAAATGCACTTATGTTAGCTTATTCCTGGCCATAACATAACCCCACCGTCACCATGGGGCACTCTGTTCACAATGTTGACATTCAGCAAACCGCTCCCCCACAGGACGCCATAAACGTGGCCTAAGGCCGGTTCTCTAAACATTTGAGGTGGCTTATGGTAGAGAAATGAACAATAAGTTCTCTGGCAACAGCTCTGGTGGACATCCCTGCAGCCAGCAGGCCAATTCCACGACCCCTCAAAATTTGAAACATCTGTGGCATTGTGTTGTGTGACAAAACTGCACATTTTAGAGTGGCCTTTTATTGTTCCCAGCACAAGGTGCACCTGTGTAATGATCATGCTGTTTAATCAGCTTCTTGATATGCCACACCTGTCAGGTGGATGGATTATCTTGACAAAGGAGAAATGCTCACTAACATGGATGTAAACAAATTTGTGCACAAAATTTGAGATAAATAAGCTTTTTGTGTGAATGGAAAATTTCTGTGTTATTTATTTCAGCTCATGAAACATGGAATCAACACTTCACATGTTGCGTTTATATTTTTGTTCAGTGTAGTATAGAGAAGTACTGGCTGTTAGTAGTATAGAGAAGTACTGGCTGTTAGTAGTATAGAGAAGTACTGGCTGTTAGTAGTATAGAGAAGTACTGGCTGTTAGTAGTCCATGTTGGATGTTGATGTTGAGTTTAGTGCTTGCTTATGCTAAGCTGAAACACAATGCAACACAGGTATATCAATGTTTATTTTATGTCCAGATAGAGGTAGGTGTGTGTGTGTGTGTGTGTGTGTGTGTGTGTGTGTGTGTGTGTGTGTGTGTGTGTGTGTGTGTGTGTGTAGAGAGATAGAAAGACAGTTGTGCATGGGTATACCCTCCAAGATATGTTACAGTTGAAGTCGGAAGTTTACATACATAGATACATACAGGTTGGAGTCATTACAGGTTGGTGGCAGGGTAGCCTAGTGGTTAGAGCGTTAGAGCGTTGGACTAGTAACCGGAAGGTTGCGAGTTCAAACCCCCGAGCTGACAAGGTACAAATCTGTCGTTCTGCCCCTGAACAGGCAGTTAACCCACTGTTCCTAGGCCATCATTGAAAATAAGAATTTGTTCTTAACTGACTTGCCTGGTTAAATAAAGGTAAAATAAAAAAATGTAACTTATTTTTCACCCACTTCACAAATTTCTTCTTAACAAACTATAGTTTTGGCAAGTCAGGTAGGACATCTACTTGTGCATGATACAAGTCATTTTTCCAACAATTGTTTACAGACAGATTATTTCACTTATAAATCACTGTATCACAATTCCAGTGGGTCAGAAGTTTACATACACTAAGTTGACTGTGCCTTTAAACAGCTTGGAAAATTCCAGAAAATGATGTCATGGCTTTAGAAGCTTCTGATAGGCTAATTGACATCATTTGAGTCAATTGGAGGTGTACCTGTGGATGTATTTCAAGGCCTACCTCCAAACTCAGTGCCTCTTTGCTTGACATCATGGGAAAATCAAAAGAAATCAGTCAAGACCTCAGACAACAAATTGTAGACTTCCACAAGTCTGGTTCATCCATGGGAGCAATTTCCAAATGCCTGAAGGTACCACGTTCATCTGTATAAACAATAGTACGCAAGTATAAACACCATGGGACCACACAGCCGTCATACCACTCAGGAAGGAGACGCGTTCTGTCTCCTAGCGATGAATGTACTTTGGTGCGAAAAGTGCAAATCAATCCCAGAACAACAGCAAAGGACCTTGTGAAGATGCTGGAGGAAACGGGTACAAAAGTATCTACAGTATATCCAATGTGAGAAACGAGTCCTATATCGACATAACCTGAAAGGCCGCTCAGCAAGGAAGAAGCCACTGCTCCAAAACCTCCATAAAATAGCCAGACTGCGGTTTGCAACTACACATGGGGACAAAGATTGTACTTTTTGGAGAAATGTCCTCTGGTCTGATGAAGCAAAAATGGAACTGTTTGGCCATAATGACCATCGTTATGTTTGGAGGAAAAAGAGGGAGGCTTGCAAGCTGAAGAACACCATCCCAACCGTGAAGCACGGGGGTGGCAGCATTATGTTGTGTGGGTGCTTTGCTGCAGGAGGGACTGGTGCACTTCACAATATAGTCGGCATCATGAGGCAGGAACATCTCAAGACATCAGTCAGGAAGTTATAGCTTGGCCGCCAATGGGTCTTCCAAATGGACAATGACCCCAAGCATACTTCCAAAGTTGACCAAATGGCTTAAGGACAACAAAGTCAAGGTATTGGAGTGACCATCACAAAGCTCTGACCTCAATCCTATAGAAAATCTGTGGGCTGAGCTGAAAAATCATGTTTGAGCAAGGAGGCCTACAAACCTGACTCAGTTACACCAGCTCTGTCAGGAGGAATGGGCCAAAATTCACCCAACTTATTGTGGGAAGCTTGTAGAAGGCTACCCGAAACGTTTGACCCAAGTTAAACAATTTAAAAGCAACGCTACCAAATACTAATTGAGTGTATGTAAACTTCTGACCCACTGAGAATGTGATGAAAGAAATTAAAGCTGAAATAAATCATTCTCTCTACTATTATTCTGACATTTCACATTCTTAAAATAAAGTGGTGATCCAAAGACAGGGAATTTTTACTTGGATTAAGTGTCAGGAATTGTGAAAAACTGAGTTTAATGTATTTGGCTAAGGTGTATGTAAACCTCCGACTTCAACTGTATGTGTTGCTCTCCTGCTCTTCTCCTGTTGCCTCTGTGTGTTTTAATTGGGATTCCCCTGAATCGCTCTCTTTATCCATCTGTCTCACTCTCTCTCTTTCTCTCACTACCCCACCTCTCTCACTATCTATTGGCCCCTCTCTCTCTCTCTCTCTCTCTCTCTCTCTCTCTCTCTCCCTCTGTCATGCTGTCTCTCTCTTTCTCTCTCTGATTGTTGATAATGAGGCACCAGGGGAGAAGCTCTCCCTTGCTGACTCCTGACCTTTGACCCCCCAGACTGCCTGACAGAGGTCACCGCCCACAACCTATTTACCGGTCAGGAACTTCCCCTGGTGATCTCCAGCAAGCAGGAGTTTGAAGGTCATCTAGACACTGTCATCGGTACGTGGATGTGTGTGTGGGTTTGAACGTCCACATGGCTTGCACATACAGCATGTACTCACTGTGTATTATTGACCTCTGAGCTTTTGTTCTTGTGCTTTTATTCGTCTCTCTATTTTAATCCAATTTCAATCAATCAATTGTATTTATAAATCCCTTTTTACATCAGCCGATGTCACTAAGTGCTATACAGAAACCCAGTCTAAAACCCCAAACAGCAAGCAATGTAGAAGCACGGTGGCTAGGAAAATTTAATGAATCACATTTAGCCTTTCCCTGTGACCTGTACATGTTTGTAGATGCCACTGTGTCCTTGAGCCTGCAGTGTGTCTCTGTCATACACTGGGCGTTTGGCTGCTGTTGGAATGATGTAACCTTTAACTCTCAAGAAGGAGTTCCCTGCTTGGTGCTTTGGGTGTTTGTCTGACTCCACGAGGCAATACCCATGAGGAACTAGCCGTAATCCAGCAACACACGGCCCCCTCTTTTTTTGTAGGCCCTTGGAGCAATTTCAACTCAGTCGGGGTCTCACATTACTGTTGAGAGTTAGAATAATAGAATTACACAAGGTGAAATTTTGAAATTTGGTTGTGCATCAGCAGTCACTCAGTTAGCCCATGTCGGCAAAAAAAATTTAGGTTGGTAAGTTAGTCTTGCGCCCAGCTATCTAAAGTTATAGTAAGCAAGGTTGAATTAACGACCGCGGTGGGGCTCATTGTTTATCAGTTATCATATAAAAACTGCAAACATTTGCCTCCACTCTATTGCAAAATGTGAAGAATTGCAGGAAATTAGTGTTATAAAATGACATGGTGGTGTGCAAGTGTGTGTGACAAATGTATCATGTGTGTGTCCCTGGCAGGTATCCCTGACAGCCGTGTGGAGGATGCTTCTGTGGCCAGGGCTCTGGGTCTGAGCTGGAGCCCAGTCCTGAAGAGCCAGGAGGATGGAGGACACACACTGATCAACTCTGCTGAGGTGTGTCTCGACACACAGCAACACACACTGTTACTCTACACAACGTTACCAGTAAACCAGCATTTCACATTGTTTTATGGCTATTAATGGAAGAACCTTATTTATGGTTGAATGAAGTATCGGCTTCATCGAGTTTTGTTGAATTCACGTGTGTTTTAGCTTCTAAACTTCATCCTGTTCTCTCTCCGCCCATCCCCCTCTTCTGTGTAGTTCACAGGCCTCAGCAGGGAGGTCGCTTTTGACTCCATCACCCAGAAGGCCAGAGAGAGAGAAGTGGGCGGCCACCTGACCAGCACCAAGCTCAGGGATTGGCTGATTTCCCGGCAGCGGTACTGGGGCACGCCCATCCCCATGGTGCATTGTGGGTTTTGTGGTCCTGTGGCAGTCCCTGAGGAGCAACTTCCAGTCACCCTCCCCAAACTACCGTCCCCCACGGGGAAGGGGGCATCCCCACTGGAGCACGCTGATGACTGGATCAGCTGTACCTGTCCCAGGTGAGAACACACTGACATGGAGTGAGGTGTGAGAACACTTCAGTTGCATACCAAATGGCACTCTATTCACTATGTAGGGCACTGCACTTGACCAGGACCCATCAGCCTGGGTCAGAATCTAATGCCATCCGGTCAAATGTCCAGTTTGAAAATGAATGCTGGTGCTGTCAGTTGGATTGGAAGTTCATAGCTAGTTCACAAACATTAGTGATGGAGTTCACTGTATTCCACTTATATTCAAATCCAATCTTTTTTTCAAGGTCGTATATCTTTCTCAATGGTTAGTCAGCGACTCACTCTCTCTCTCTTGCTCTTAGGTTCAGGCAATTATTTCCGATGCTTTCAGTTTTCTACTCAATCAGTTCCCCCTTTCTACCTGTACTAAGAGTCAGGATTAAATGATTCAACCACTGTGTGTTGAGGATATGAATACGGGTTAGTTTTTAACACACAGGGACCAGGGTTATGTAATGAGTGACAGATGTCACCGTGGATATATAAACCAGCTGTGGCCTACATGCCGGGCATGTCTATGCCCCCACCACACACACACACACACACACACATGGTACCAGGGTTATGTAATGAGTGACAGATGTCACCGTGGTTATATAAACCAGCTGAGGCCTACATGCCAGGCATGTCTATGCCCCCACCACACACAGACACAGAGACAGGCAGACGGTGACTGTCAATGAAATGTGTGAAAATGCTCCCTGCTGCTCGTTAAATGGCGGTTGCATCCCAGATGGCACCCTATTTCCTATATAGTGCACTACTATTGGCCAAGGCCCACCGTGCAAACCCAGCTTCTCATGACCAAGACCCTCACCAACATAGGATTTCTTCAGGGGAGATTGCTCCTTGAAAAACATTATAGTTCCATGATTGGACATGGAATTGTGGTACAGTAACTAGGAAATGCTGTTTCAACAGCTCAGCCAGACAGTCATACAGAGAGAGAGATGGGGTCGTCTGGTCTCACGGCTATATCCAGAGACGTTCTCCTCCTCTTCCTCCTCTTCCTTGTCTCTCCATCTCTTGTTGACAGCGTCAGAGGAAATTCACTCTCTTAACTCAACGATCATGTCCAATTAACCATCGGGTGGAGTGTACAGAAGGTGTTTGATGAGAGATGGTGGGGGAGATGGAGCTTTATCTGTCTGTCTCGTCCTTGAGAAGTCATTTCCTCCACCGCTGATATTGTCTCTGCTACTGCTGTGAATTGGCCCCTCAGTTGAACCCTGTGTGTAATTAGTCCAGCTAGCTTGCTACACCAGGATAGTGTTTTTGATTCCCGTTTTGGCTTGCCTGGTGACATCACCAGGCGGTATAAGTTAATAGACCAATAACAAAGAGAGTTCCAAACCTCTCTGCCAATAGCAGCTAGTTATCATGTTACATATCCTTCCAATTAGGTCCCTCACTCCCATATGTCGTAGATAAATTCTTTCTTGAGAAAAAAGCTTATTAATGCAAAACTATTACAGTAAGGAACTAAATTGTTCTTGCTTCTGATGCCACATCTGTTTGAGGGGATACTTCCCCAATCTGGCACACACACACCTGCAATGCAATTTCAGTTTAATTTTGCTATCTGGTTGGAATTGTAGCTCTGCTACTCTGTCATTCCTGAAATCGCCCTATATACAGCGGGACTGGACAGAACCATAGTCATAGATGGCACGTGTCCAGGCAATCACAGCCCCCCCAGGAGTCTGAAACTGTCTGTCTGTCAAATGACAATAATTTTTACCCTGAATGGTTGATCTGGAAAAGAGAGGGAAAACCACAGGAGAGCAGTGTGCAGCCACATGGAATTCTTGGAATACTATAATGCCTCTTCTGTTTTTTTAAATGTATTTCGCTATTTTGTCATGAAAGGCTCTTTGGTATGATGGTGCATTTTGATCTCATGAAATGGCACCTGGGTATTAACCTGCTACACCTTAGCCTTGTTGCTAAGCAACCCCTCTGCCTTGTTATTGTGTGTGTGTGTGTGTTTGGTTGGTTGTGAAGAGGGGTAATCTCACCTTCAGAGTAAAAGTGTGAGGGTGTGTTGATATGCTTGTGTGTGACAACTTGTGCCTGTTTGTGCCATTAAAAACATTGTACTACAGGGGACTAGGTATGGTGCTGTAGTGTTCTTCTCTAGTGTTGCTGATGGTCTTCCTGGCATGGTGATTCTGACTGGGTCTGTAGTGTTCTTCTCTAGTGTTGCTGATGGTCTTCCTGGCATGGTGATTCTGACTGGGTGGTTCTATTCTATGGAGACTCATTAAACAGTGAGACACATTCTCAGTTCCAGTGTGCATGTTGAAAGTAGGAACAAAAAATAGTAAATTTTTTTTGTCACTCGCCTTTGCGAGTGTCCTGTTTTGCTCTCTCAGTGAGGCTGACAGATGAGCAGTGTGTACAGAGAGCTCTGTTTGGATTGGATGAAAAGGGCCTGGGATGGCACTTCCAGCAGACACACACACACACAAGCTGGCACACACACACACACACACACACACACACACACACACACACACACAAAGCTGGCATGGTGCTGGCCGGTTCTGTGTCCCTCTGGCAGTGCTATTTAGTCAGGGCACAGGAGCAAGGATCTGATGGCTGTGTAGTGTAGTGGTTCCAGCCTCACTGTGGCATCTCCTACGGGACATGACCTCCACAGACAGATGGTTCCAGCTCACATTAGATACACAGGCCAGTCCTCTGGACACTTTATGCCTACAAACTAAACTAACAAAACGAAACTAACAAAAGTAATTTCACAATAGGACAATGGGGTAGACGTTTATCATTTCTAAAATGACTGCACTCTTACCTCTTTCATGTGTCACTACGAATAAGAAACGGTGACTCAAACCAGCTAGCCACTGTAGCTACATGACAAAATATCCACTAAGACTTGAGCTGTGTCATATTCAATCATTATACTGTGTTTGCCATTTGGAGTCGTATCTCCCTCCAGCGGTATCTCCTGCAGAAATGAGGTTGAAGCGCTAACTGTTACATTTGATGCAGTGTTTAAATGCACTTTAAATAAAGTTTGTTCTGATTCTATTTGACCTCTCTCTCCTGTTGTGTCTTATCAGGTGTAAAGGGCCGGCCAGAAGGGAGACCGACACCATGGACACGTTTGTGGACTCATCCTGGTACTATTTCAGATACACTGACCCCCACAACCAAGACAGGTGAGATACACTGACCCCCACAACCAAGACAGGTGACCTGGGATTTTCTCTTCCTCTGTCTGTAGTATCGCTCTCTGTTTGTTTTATCTATCTTCCTATCCCCCCCAAAATATAATCTCTACTTTTAAATCAGTCAGTAGCAGTTCCTACAACATGAAAGAGGGATAGAGAGTGGGAGAGGGAGCGTTGTAGGACCTGGTACTGACTGATTTAAAAAAAGATTAGAGATTTATATTTTTTAGGACTGTTCTAAAATGAAACGGCAGTAGAGACAAAAGTCACCTTAAGGTATTCTACTCTCCACGAGTGAACGTTACAACTGTTTTGTAGACAACGAGAATCTAGACAAATATTACAAATGTAATATGCATTGTCCATTTAATCACTGACAAATGTTTTTTCCACTCACACATCAGCACACCCTTTTACACTTCCTCTCAAACAGTCAATTTCATACACACGCAAACACGCACTCATACCGTTAACTTGTATTCCCTGCTGATGGAGATGATAAACTCCTGGTCGTTAGCTGCTGGGGCGGTGGCGATATCCAGAGCTTTAACAAAAGCGATTCATTTCCCAAAGGCAGGACTTGTCTTTGCTTCACTGACCTTGCTGGGTAAATCCATTTAAATTCAATCACATTTTGACAGCACCCCTTTTGATTCGAACAAAACCTTACATACATATTTTCCCATTTGTAGAAGTGATCAGAAAGTGACACTTTGGACCTGAATGCCCAAACAGTTGAGATAAAGGTGCTCAAAGTTGACTCATTGTTGTATACGGCACAATACCAGGAGACATCCAAGTACTCATCACTGGAAAGATAAACAGTTGAGATTGATATCATTTTAAAGCTTTACAAACAGGGTTGTCAAACTATTTTATAATTCATGGAATTCTTTTTTATTTTTTTGTTATAATTTTTTTGATATTCACATATTTTGTATCTTAGACCCTGTTTGACATCATCTGAGGTGTTTGTGTTGTGCCCGCCATCGGTTGAGACACAACATGCTCTTGAATACAGGATGGGTGTCATGTTTTGGCTGATAAATGTACTAAAATGGGCGGTCATCTTTGTGGTAGTAAGTCATGATTAAAAGCTAAATTGCAGTGGTCTGAAGAAATTGGTCCATTCTATGAATTCTATTTCTATGATTGAAATGAAATCCACCATTTATTAGTATTATTATAGTACTATTCAAGAGTATTTTGTGGTCAACCGATGGCTGACACAGCACAAAAACCTCAGATGATGTGAAATATGCTCTGAGCTACAATGTACAGACCCTTTGACTTTTTCCACATTTTGTTACGTTACAGCCTTATTCTAAAATGTATGAAATAAATAAAAAATCCTCATAAATCTACGAACAATACCACATAATGACAAAGCAAAAACTGGTGTTTAGAAATGTTTGCAAATGTATAAGAAAATCAAAAACAGATGCCTTATTTACATAAGAATTCAGGCCCTTCGCTATGAGATTTGAAATTGAGCTCAGGTGCATCCTGTTTCCATTGATCATCCTTGAGATGTTTCTGCATCTTGATTGGAGTCCACCTGTGGTAAATTCAATTGATTCAACATGATTTGAAAAGGCAGACACTTGTCTATGTAAGGTCCCACAGTTGACAGTGCATGTCAGAGCAAAAACCAAGCCATGAGGTCGAAGGAATTGTCCGTAGAGCGCCGAGATAGGATTTTGTGGAGGCACAGATCTGGGAAGGGTACCAAAAGATTTTTGCAGCATTGAAGGTCCGCAAGAACACAGTGGCCTCCATCATTCTTAAATGGAAGAAGTTTGGAACCACCAAGACTCATCCAAGAGCTGGTCGCCCGGCCAAACTGACCAATCAGGGGAGAGGGGCCTTGGTCAGGGAGGTGACCAAGAACCCGATGGTCACTCTGACAGAGCTCCAGAGTTCCTCTGTGGAGATGGGAGAACCTTCCAGAAGGACAACCATTTCTGCAGCACCACCAATCAGGCCTTTATGGTAGAGTGGCCAGACAGAAGCCAGTCCTCAGTAAAAGGTACATGAAAGCACATGACTCTTAGACCATGAAAAACAATATTGTCTGGTCTGATGAAACCAAGATTGAACTCTTTGGCCTGAATGGAAAGGGTAGTGTGGAGTGCGATTGAGGTTGAGATTGAGATTTGCGTCATCTGTGGATCTGTAGTTGGTGGTATGCGAAGTGGAGTGGGTCTTTGGTTTCCAGGATGATGGTGTTGATGTGAGCCATGACCAACCTTTCAAAGCACTTCATGGCTACTGACGTGAGAGCTACAGGGCGGTAATCATTTAGGCAGGTTACCTTCACTTTCTTGGGCACAGGGACTATGGTGGTCTGCTTGAAACAAATCAAAATGGATGCTGTCAAAAATGGATTGAATTCAAATGGATTTACCCTGCTGTAAAGCTGCTTTAAGAGGTGCTGGCCTCTCCCTCTTTTATTTCTTAGCTGGGCAGATTATGCCAGAACTGAAAAAGCAATTAAACTGTTTGCGCATCCTGTTGGCTTGCTGTGGCCTGGGCTGAGGTTTTGGTAGGGTGGGGGCCACCAAGAGGTTAGTGTGTTTGTGTGTGTGTGCGCGGGTGTGCGTGTGCATGTGTTTTTGGCCTGACACCAGGATACAGGGAGGGTAGGTCATTTTCTGCCCAGTGAGTCTAATTCGCTTAGCCAGTTCAATTATCCTGAGACATCATCCACTGGCAGAGAGGACTGTGTGTACTGTGTAAGGTGACACACACACCCACACACACACACACACACACACACACAGAGTGATATAGCATTACCTAAGTAGCATTAGGAGTTTTGAGCCGAGGTACAGTGTTTTCCTATCTGGCCAATCTAACATCTTCCATCCTCTTCCTCATTGTTGTCTGGTGACTTTGTCAGATCTACAACCAGACAATTCCTATCTGAAGGATCTATCTGAGAGGGAGGGTTACCTCACCTCTCCTCTCTGAGCTCTGATTACTCATCATCAGGATATACATTTATGTTTGTGTCTGTGTGTGTGTGTGTGTGTGTGTGTGTGTGTGTGTGCCTTCAGGAGGATGCCCCTCTTCTGACTTGTGGGATAGATGTTATTATAGTAGCTACCTGTGCTAGCCTGCATAAAGCCCAGTCTGCCCCCTAGAGGATATATCTACACATAATATCAAAGACCTTACACATGATGTAGTTGTATTTACTATAACAGCTTCTATAGTTGAGCTACTTGTTATATTGGTGAATCCCTTCCCATGATTATTATTCTCTCACTATACTGTTTTTAAAAAAGTTTCAAAAATAACAAAGACAGAAAACACCAAATATAAAATGGAGTGATAACAGTTTATTTCACTCAAACTAACTTGTGCCCCCCTTTCTCCACCCCAGGCCTTTTGAGCGCTCCCTGGCAGACCACTGGCTTCCAGTGGACGTGTACATTGGGGGGAAGGAGCATGCTGTTATGCACCTGTACTATGCACGTTTCCTCAGTCACTTCTGTAGGGATCAGGGCCTAGTTGGACACAGGTACAACAACTATTGTTCACTAGTTGATATCAATAGAACCATTCTGCCAAAAGGTTGAACCCACTTAGGGGTGAATCCTAACTTCCAATGAAACTGAATTTTCACTTAGTCTCCCATTGACCATCAAGTGAAAATGTCCACTTAAAAGTAAGTGGAAGCTGCCAACTGAAGAAGGCACCATTGCCAAAACGTCTTTGTAATGTTTGTATAATTATCCCCTGCAGAAATAACATGTAAAAAATGTAAGCTCTTTGAATGTCCACTCCAGGGAGCCTTTCAAGAAGCTGCTGGTGCAGGGCCTCATCAAGGGCCAGACATTTAGAGCTGCAGACAGCGGACAGTACCTGAAGAGAGACCATATCGACTTCACAGGTGGGCACAGCAGGGTGGGGACTTTACACGCCTGCATTCATAGGTTAGAGTTAGTAGACATCCCTCACAGATGGATTCCTGAGGTTGCTCAGAAGTTTTTTCTGGTCAGGTCCTAGAAGAAGGAATGGAGGAGCACCGTCTTAACCCTTAGCCTACAATTGCTGCGTCCCCGCGGAAATCAAATTAACATTATCAAAAAATACCCATGAAAACATCTGTAGCGTCCAAACAGTTTAGCCTACAATTTCTGCGTCCCCGCAGAAATCAAATTAACATAATCAAAAAATACCCATGAAAAGATTTCTGTTTAAGCAAGAGATCACCCTTCTGCATCTGTGGTGAAAAGTGGTTGAGCTCCCGCGGTGTTTGTCAGACCATGAGACATCCCGAGAATCAGTCTTCTCACAAAAACATCTGTAGCGTCCAAACAGTTTAGCCTACAAACTATTATGACCATTCTACGATGAGACTCTCACGAACACAGTGGTGTTCTCCGTTTTGCTCTAGGACGACCACAAGCCTCACAAGACTCATCGGAAGTCTTGTAGTTCTGTCTGTAGCGTCCGAACGGTTTGGGCTACACACTAATGTGTGTGTGTGTGGAAAGCTCACGCCTCTGTGGAAAGCTGAGACAGACTTGTCTGAAGGTCCCCTGTACCAGTTTAAAACATTTATGGAAGTACAGTATATGGAGATGGTTTAGTTCCTAAAATAAGGAGATACAGTGCTGTCGGAAAGTATTCAGACCTTATTCTAAAATTGATTAAAGAAATTAAAATCCTCAGCAATCTACACACAATACCGCATAATGACAAACTGAGAACAGTTTTTTAAAGACGTTAGCAAATGTATAAGAAATAAAAAAACAGGAACCTTATTTACGTAAGTATTCAGACCCTTCACGATGAGACTCGAAATTGAGCTCAGGTGCATCCTGTTTCCATTGATCATCCTTGATGTTTCTATAACTTGATTGAAGTCCGCCTGTGGTAGATTCTATTGATTGGACATGATTTGGAAAGGTACACACACCTGTTCATATAAGGTCCCACTGTTGACAGTGCATGTCAGAGCAAAAACCAAGCCATGAGGTTGAAGGAATTGTCTGTAGAGCTCCGAGACAGGATTGTGTCGAGGCACAGATCTGGGGAAGGGTACCAAAAAGTCCCCAAGACCACAGTGGCCTCATCATTCTTAAATAGAAGAAGTTTGGAATCACCAAGACTATTCCTAGAGCTGGCCGCCCAGCCAAACTGAGCAATCAGGGGAGAAGGGCCTTGGTCAGGGAGGTGACCAAGAACCCTCTGGTCACTCTGACAGAGCTCTAGAGTTCCTCTGTGGTGATGGAAGGACCCTCCAGAACGACAACCGTCTCTGCAGCACTCCACCAATCAGGTATTTATGGTAGAGTGGCCAGACGGAAGCCACTCCTCAGTAAAAGGCACAACCCCCCCGCTTGGAGTTTGCCAAAAGGCACCTAAATAACTCTGACCATGAGAAACAAGATTCTCTGGTCTGATGAAACCAAGATTGAACTCTTTGGACTGAATGCCAAGCGTGATGTCTGGAGGAAACCTGGCACCATCCCTACGGTGAAGCATGGTGGTGGCGGTATCATGCTGTGGGGATGTTTTTCAGAGGCAGAGACTAGGAGACTAGTCAGGATAAAGGAAAAGCTGAACGGAGCAAAGTACAGAGAGATCCTTGATGAAAACCTTCTCCAGAGTGCTCAGGACCTCAGACTGTGACGAAGGTTCACCTTCAAACAGGACAACGACCCAAGGCACGCAGCCAATACAACATAGGAGTAGCTTCGGGACAATGGCCTTGAATGGCCGACCTTGAACCCGATCTAACTTCTCTGGCGAGACCTGAAAATAGCTGTGCAGCAACGCTCCCCATCCAACCTGACAGCTTGAGAGCATCTGCAGAGAAGAATTGAAGAAACTCCCTAAATACAGGTGTGCCATGCTTGTGGTGTCATACCCAAGAAGACTCAAGGCTGTAATTGCTGCCAAAGGAACTTTAACAAATTCCTGATTAAAGGGGTATGAATAATATTCATATAATGATGTTTTATTTCTGAAAGCATTATGGGGTATTGTGTGTAGCTTGGTGAGGGGGAAAAAATGATTTCATCAATTTTAGAATAAGGCTGTAACCTAACAAAATGTGGAAAAGGTCAAGGGGTCTGAATACTTTCCGAAGGCCCTGTAAATACCTGATCTTTCTTGTATCTCTCAGATATAGGACAGACACAACGGAACAAACTTCCTTTTTGTTTTTTTACTCTCTTGTTCCATGTAGTGACTCATTCACTGCATTTCTATTGGCTAATAGCAGTAATGCATTAAAAAAATTAAGTATTTTTTTGATACCTTCTTAAAATTCTAAATCAAATGGCTAAATGATCCTTGGTATCTTAAAACAATTCCCCCACCCCCCTGGGATTAGACTGGGCTTAGACTCTAGACTAGAGGGTTAAAAGCCAGATCTTTATCAGAATTTTTTTTAGGCTTTTTTTATGGCTTTTCTCCTCTTCCCGTTGCTTGGCAACTGGGTAAACACGGACACTGGCTCCGTTCATAGAGGTGAGGCTTTATATCACTCTCTGAGGGCTTCCACACTGGACACACACACAAAGGAGTTCTAGCTCTGAGTAAACAGACTGATCAAGGAATTGACTGAAAGATACTTCTATCTGTCTGTTTCTCAGGAGGCTTTAAAAAAAATCTATTTATCTTCTACTGTCAGCATTTGCTGCAGGCAAATCTGAAATGGCACCCACCCTATATTGTGCACTACAAAAGTAGTAATACAGTGCCATTTCAGACAACGGACAGTTTGCTGGAGATATATAGAGGTGTCAAGTGCTAACCATTGCCTTGTCCCCTGTGTCAGGTGAGGAGCCGGTGCAGGTGGGAAGTAAGGCCGGGCTGCAGGTGACGTGGGAGAAGATGTCCAAGTCGAAACACAACGGCCTGGACCCTCAGGAGGTGGTGCAGCAGTATGGCATCGACACTGTCCGTCTTTACATCCTCTACGCTGCTCCCCCTGAACAGGACATCCTCTGGGATGTCAAGAGTGAGTTACACGCACCCTGTGACCCCCCCTTCCCCTCTAACCCAACCCACAATAGACTGTGTGGCATTTATTTTGCAGTCAAATTACTGTATGTTGTGGGGGAGTTTAATTAAACTGTTTTTAATGGTCCAGTACGGATGTTTATAATGTGTTTTGGCAGTCTTGTCTGTGGTGTAAAGTGTATTTGTGTTGTCCCCTCAGCGGATGCTCTGCCCGGGGTACTGCGATGGCAGTCTCGTCTGTGGGGTCTGGTGACCAAGCTGAGGAGGGCTCGGCAGGATGGGGACGTCCCCAACCCCTCGTTGCTGAAGAGGAAGGAGCAGGCAGACGCCAGGAAAATCTGGGAGAACAAGAACTTTGCCGTGGAACAGGTAGAATGTCCACGCTACATATCAACACTCTTAGAATGTTACTGAACATTCCTAAACACAGAGAAGTCATGTTTTCATTATTCTATTGTTTGTGTTGTACTACCCACTTTTACCAGTAGGTGTCACTAACTGCAGTCACTGTAGATGACTGAAACTGCCTTATCATGCTCAGACCTTATACCTGCAGTTACAGTCTTTTTATAAAATAATATATAAATAAGAAAAGATGATGACGCTGTGTTAACTATAGCACCTTATCGTATTCCATGAGGCTACATCCATACTATACATTTTAGCCTCAGCGCTGCATAACAGGAGAAACTGCTGTTGTCATGTCATCCTGGGATCTATATGGTAACCTGAGACCACTCTCAGGTCTGGCAGCCCAGAGTAGCCTAGCGGGTGTGAGGAGCAGAGAATGGAAATTGATTTGATATCCAATAGTGACGCTTTCACACTTTTATAAATAGCCGCCTTCTGTTCCGACTCCCTCAGTGTGGCCAGTGGGGTTTGATTCTCTTCTCGCCCTTTAAAGTCTGTACTGTTAAAGGGCCCTGTGCGCGTGTTTGGCCCAGCCCACCCTAAGCCCCCCCAAAGCCACGGCCATCCTTTGATCCATCCTCTGTCTTTGACCTTCTCCCAAAGGCCCATGCCAAAGGGGTTCTCTTTCCCAGAAGACTTAACTGTGGAATGTTCACATGTAGCCTTCTTGTTTTAAACAGTGTGAGCCAACCAGTTATCAGAACCATGTATAGTGATTATCCTCTGGTCCTATTGTTGTTTTCCATTCATCACCATGAACCATCACAGGCAGCTGGGAGGTTCTCCCTGATACTATCCCTTACCACAGGGAAACATTGTTTTAGAGAGAGAGACACACAGAGCAAGAGAGTGACACACACACACACACACACAGATAGAGAGAGAGACACACACACACACAGTGAGCGAGAGAGAGACACACACACAGTGAGCAAGAGAGACACACACACACACAAGAGAGACACACACAGAGCAAGAGAGACACACACACACACACACACAGAGCAAGAGAGACACACACACACACACACACACACAGAGAGCAAGAGAGACACACACACACACACAGAGCAAGAGAGACACACACACACAGCAAGAGAGACACACACACACAGAGCAGCAAGAGAGACACACACACACACACACAGAGAGCAAGAGAGACACACACACACACACACACAGAGAGAGCAAGAGAGACACACACACACACAGAGAGCAACACACAGAGCGCAAGAGAGACACACACACAGAGAGAGCAAGAGAGACACACACACAAGAGAGACACACACACAGAGAAAGCGCAAGAGAGAAGAGAGACACACACACAGAGAAAGCGAGACACACACACACACAGAGAGCAAGAGAGACACACACACAGAGAAAGCGAGACACACACACACACAGAGAGCAAGAGAGACACACACACACACACACACACACACGCACACACACACAGAGTGAGCAAGAGAGACACACACACAGAGAAAGCGAGACACACACACACACAGAGAGCAAGAGAGACACACACACAGAGAAAGCGAGACACACACACACACAGAGAGCAAGAGAGACACACACACAGAGAAAGCGAGACACACACACACACAGAGAGCAAGAGAGACACACACACACACACACACACACGCAGAGTGAGCAAGAGAGACACACACACAGAGAGAGCGAGACACACACACACACACACACACACACAGAGCGCGAGAGAGAGAGAGACACACACAGAGAGCGAGAGAGAGAGACACACACAGAGAGAGAGACACACACACACACAGAGACAGTATGGCTGGATATGATGCCACTGTGACAAACCTGTCTTGTGTTTCCAGGTCACAGGTCACTTCACAGAAGACTTCCTCCTGAATGCAGCCATCGCTCGACTCATGGGACTCACCAACACACTCTCTGTGAGTAGACCCTGTGTGCGTGTGTGCGTGTGCATTCAATCTGACCTCTGACATCTTTCTCTGTCACTCTCAGAACGTGTCATCTCGTGTGCTGCAGCACAGTGTGGAGTTTGAGGAGGCTCTCGCCACGCTGTGTGTGATGACCGCTCCCATGGCTCCACACCTAGCCTCTGAACTCTGGGCAGGTGGGCCACACACACACATTGTGGGAATGAATGAATGAATGAATAAATAAATAATGGACAATAATATGTTTTCATCAAAAGATGAATGATGTGTCACATGATGTGGTGTCACATGATGTGTTGTCATGAGAGTTTTGCTATGATAATCCCATTTCAGACAGGGAAAAGGAATAGTCTGCTACACTCCTAGTGAGACAGAGACTGACTGGAGAGGAGATGAGAGGACCGTCTGGAATGATGATGTGGGTTTGGAAAGAATCCAACAGGAAGTTACCTCAGGGTGTCATGTTGATGGGGCCTCTTATCTAACACGCACAACGCTTTGCAACGCCCTGGTGATGTCATCACAGTCCATTGAGATAATTTGTTTGTGTGTGGTGTACCCATGTGAATACTTCAAGAATCTGAGTTGATGAACCAAAATAGGCATGAAAAGCTATGCAAAGTCAAGGTCTAGGAGTTCAGTACACAGTAATTTCACAGGAATCTCCTCCAGAATGTGATTGTGACTAAATAACCCCTGACCCAAACTGAGAATCCCCAGCCCTATCACATAAACAATGTAGCTGATGCTGAGTCAGGACAAAGGTTGACCCATGTGATCTGATGGTATAAAAATAGCCAGAAGAGGAAGTGTGCCCCCGCACTGTCCAGTAGAACATCCCCCTATTGTCAAATACACAGAAACAATTCCTCTCTTGAGGGACTGGGGTCTGGTGCTAGAGGGCTGGACATAGGGGCTGTGGGGGCTGGGAGTAGGACTGGTAATCTGGGGCTAGGGAACTGGGGGCTGGGAGTAGGAGCTTGGGGGCTGGGAGTAGGAGCTTGGGGGGGGCTGGGAGTAGGAGCTTGGGGGCTGGGAGTAGGAGCTTGGGGGCTGGGAGGGAGCTTGGGGGCTGGGAGCTAGGGGGCTGGGAGTAGGAGCTTGGGGGCTGGGAGGGGGGGCTGGGAGTAGGAGCTAGGGGGCTGGGAGTAGGAGCTTGGGGGCTGGGAGTAGGAGCTTGGGGGCTGGGAGTAGGAGCTTGGGGGCTGGGAGGAGGAGCTTGGGGGCTGGGAGGAGGAGCTTGGGGGCTGGGAGGAGGAGCTTGGGAGTAGGAGCTGGGAGGGGGCTGGGAGTAGGAGCTGGGAGGGGGGGGGCTGGGAGTAGGAGCTAGGGGGCTGGGAGTAGGAGCTAGGGGGCTGGGAGTAGGAGCTAGGGGGGGCTGGGAGTAGGAGCTAGGGGGCTGGTGGGAGTAGGAGCTAGGGGGCTGGGAGTAGGAGCTAGGGGGGGAGTAGGAGGGAGCTGGGAGTGGGGGCTGGGAGTAGGAGCTTGGGGGCTGGGAGTAGGAGCTGGGAGTAGGAGCTAGGGGGCTGGGAGGAGTGGGGGGCTGGGACTGGGAGTAGGGGCTAGGGGACTGGGAGGGGAGTGGGGGGGGCTGGGACTTCGAGGGAGTGGGGGCTTGGACTGGGAGTATGGGCTAGGGGGCTGGGAGGAGTGGGGGACTGGGAGTAGGGGCAAGGGGACTGGGAGGAGTGGGGGACTGGGAGTAGGGGCAAGGGGGCTGGGAGGAGTGGGGGCCTGGGACTGGGAGTAGGGGCTAGGGGGCTGGGAGGAGGGGCATGGAGGAGTGAGGCTTTTTGGGAAAAGGCAGGAAAAGGCAACATCCTCCAGCTGATAGCCACAGTCAGGGAATCTGAGGGATGAACATGGAAAATATAAACTATGTGTGTGTGGTTCTCGCTTGCTCACTTTCTCTCTCTTTATCTCTCCCTCATAGACAGAAAGGACGAGAGTAAGTTAATATCCTTCAGCCCCCTGTGGGTCCCCCCCACATTAGCGTAAGGAGGCGGTGGGTGGGCAAACCGACTGTTGTTGTTAATCCTCGATCTGTAGGGAGCTCTTGACAGCTTTCCTGTAATGCTCCATAGAGTTTTCAAAAGTATGAATGTCCCCTATTACTTGAGGCATGACCATAGAGCTCACAGTGGTGAGATGGTCAGTCAGTGAAGTTTTGTAGTGGCTGACGCTTTGATCGTCTAGGCTGGGTGTCTGTAAAGTACTATAAAAATCAAATGTGATTGGTTGATTGCTAGTTTGTGACATGTTGTCTTCCCCTCCATTCAGGGCTGAGCCAGGTGAGGAACCCCCTGAGCCCTCTCCTCTCCCGCGGAGGAGACGTGCTGCAGCAGCCGTGGCCCACCCCAGACCCTCTGTACCTGGAGACCCCTGATACCCTGGAGCTGGTTGTACGGGTGAGGCTGTCAAACGCACACTACCACCCGGCACTCAAGGGAAAGGGGCATACCTAGTCAGTTGTACAACTGAATGCCTTCAACTGCAATGTGTCTTCTGCATTTAACCCAAACCCCTCTGAATCAGAGAGGTGCAGGGGGCTGCCTTAATCAACATCCATGTCTTCAGCGCCCGGGGAACAGTGGGTTAGCTGCCTTGCTCAGGGACAGAACGACAGATTTTTACCTTGCACCTTTGAGACTTCTGCCCTATGTACAGTGCCTTGCGAAAGTATTCGGCCCCCTTGAACTTTGCGACCTTTTGCCACATTTCAGGCTTCAAACATAAAGATATAAAACTGTATTTTTTTGTGAAGAATCAACAACAAGTGGGACACAATCATGAAGTGGAACGACATTTATTGGATATTTCAAACTTTTTTAACAAATCAAAGACTGAAAAATTGGGCGTGCAAAATTATTCAGCCCCCTTAAGTTAATACTTTGTAGCGCCACCTTTTGCTGCGATTACAGCTGTAAGTTGTTTGGGGTATGTCTCTATCAGTTTTGCACATCGAGAGACTGAAATGTTTTCCCATTCCTCCTTGCAAAACAGCTCGAGCTCAGTGAGGTTGGATGGAGAGCATTTGTGAACAGCAGTTTTCAGTTCTTTCCACAGATTCTCGATTGGATTCAGGTCTGGACTTTGACTTGGCCATTCTAACACCTGGATATGTTTATTTTTGAACCATTCCATTGTAGATTTTGCTTTATGTTTTGGATCATTGTCTTGTTGGAAGACAAATCTCCGTCCCAGTCTCAGGTCTTTTGCAGACTCCATCAGGTTTTCTTCCAGAATGGTCCTGTATTTGGCTCCATCCATCTTCCCATCAATTTTAACCATCTTCCCTGTCCCTGCTGAAGAAAAGCAGGCCCAAACCATGATGCTGCCACCACCATGTTTGACAGTGGGGATGGTAGGTTCAGGGTGATGAGCTGTGTTGCTTTTACGCCAAACATAACGTTTTTCATTGTTGCCAAAAAGTTCAATTTTGGTTTCATCTGACCAGAGCACCTTCTTCCACATGTTTGGTGTGTCTCCCAGGTGGCTTGTGGCAAACTTTAAACAACACTTTTTATGGATATCTTTAAGAAATGGCTTTCTTCTTGCCACTCTTCCATAAAGGCCAGATTTGTGCAATATACGACTGATTGTTGTCCAATGGACAGAGTCTCACACCTCAGCTGTAGATCTCTGCAGTTCATCCAGAGTGATCATGGGCCTCTTGGCTGCATCTCTGATCAGTCTTCTCCTTGTATGAGCTGAAAGTTTAGAGGGACGGCCAGGTCTTGGTAGATTTGCAGTGGTCTGATACTCCTTCCATTTCAATATTATCGCTTGCACAGTGCTCCTTGGGATGTTTAAAGCTTGGGAAATCTTTTTGTATCCAAATCCGGCTTTAAACTTCTTCACAACAGTATCTCGGACCTGCCTGGTGTGTTCCTTGTTCTTCATGATGCTCTCTGCGCTTTTAACGGACCTCTGAGACTATCATAGTGCAGGTGCATTTATACGGAGACTTGATTACACACAGGTGGATTGTATTTATCATCATTAGTCATTTAGGTCAACATTGGATCATTCAGAGATCCTCACTGAACTTCTGGAGAGAGTTTGCTGCACTGAAAGTAAAGGGGCTGAATAATTTTGCACGCCCAATTTTTCAGTTTTTGATTTGTTAAAAAAGTTTGAAATATCCAATAAATGTTGTTCCACTTCATGATTGTGTCCCACTTGTTGTTGATTCTTCACAAAAAAATACAGTTTTATATCTTTATGTTTGAAGCCTGAAATGTGGCAAAAGGTCGCAAAGTTCAAGGGGGCCGAATACTTTCGCAAGGCACTGTACATAGTCATTGAACACTAGTCACTTTAATAATGTTTATTGTTCTGAAATCGTTTATTTGGATCGCTGAGAAATGAAGCTAATTGATTACTTACTTTATAGGTACATACTGTATTCTCAACATAGCTCATCCATATAACTATTGCTGCACATACCTTCCTACTTATACACTGTATGTTGTCCATACTGTCTATGCACACCATGTGTTTATATTCCCGAACTATGACATGCTCGTTTCTTCTTGTTGGGGGGGATTATTTGTGTTTAGTGTTGTACTGTTAGAAACGTACTGCACTGCTGGAGCTAGCATTTCCCTGCACCTGCTTTAACATCTGCTGGTCTGTGTGCGCAACAAATAAACATCAATTTGATTTGACACACACACACCTCTCACACACTCAATCCCCTTTCACTCTCACACATGCCCATACATATGCCAAGGCACACACCCCTACAGAAAATGATAGACTGAAAGAAAATAAAAGTCCCACACACTCACAGGCATACTCTTGTGTAAATACTCAAAATTGCACTCGCACTCCCTTGAACCAAAACAGCCATAGCCCCATTCATGCGCTCACTGTCTGTAATTTACACAGAGCCTATGATCATATGGCTTGAGAGGGAAAGTGTGTGTGCGCGTGCAGCCCAGGATGCCTAGGCAATCAGCAGGCAGTGCGGCTGTGGTGGGCGGGGTCACAGAGTCAGCTGCTCAAAGATCGAAGTCTCTGAGAGAGCCCTGCTGGGGGGAATCAGAGTCCACACACACACACACACACACACACACACACACACACACATCTCTAAACATTAACTCCGATAATGGATAATAGCCAGCTAAAGACTGTGCTCATCTAAAGTAGATGTTTTCCTCCTCTCATGGCCTGTCCCATGAGGGAGCTGTAATCGTTTCAAACACACATTAAGGACACACAACCGTTTACCGTTCCACGGTACACAATCATCCCCCACACACAGGCACAGTAACACACACAAACAGACACACAAACATATACTATTTCTCCAATTGACCCTTTGGCACCTGTATGATGATGATGCTGGTGTTGGTTGGGATCTGGTCTGAGGCCTTGATGTGTGTTTCCCCAGCCTAGCGGCACTAACCTCAATCTCACTGGGACTCTGACCGTCTGAGGCCTTGATGTGTGTTTCCCCAGCCTAGCGGCACTAACCTCAATCTCACTGGGACTCTGACCGACTGAGGCCTTGATGTGTGTTTCCCCAGCCTAGCAGCGCTAACCTCAATCTCACTGGGACTCTAATGACAGACTGAGGCCTTGATGTGTGTTTCCCCAGCCTAGCAGCGCTAACCTCAATCTCACTGGGACTCTAATGACAGACTGAGGCCTTGATGTGTGTTTCCCCAGCCTAGCAGCACTAACCTCAATCTCACTGGGACTCTGACCGTCTGAGGCCTTGATGTGTGTTTCCCCAGCCTAGCGGCACTAACCTCAATCTCACTGGGACTCTAATGACAGACTGAGGCCTGGGTTCGGCCCACAGTGCAGGCCAATACACACACGTTCTCTCACTCACTCACTCACTCACTCACTCACTCACTCACTCACTCACTCACTCACTCACTCACTCACTCACACACACACAGAAGTGCACACATGCACTGATTAATTATGAGCTTATCTTAACACACACAAATATACAGATACCATATACACACACTCATAATTGGGAGAAAGCTTAGACTTGACCCAAACAGACACACACGCTGATACACAAACATACAAAGACTGGAAATGAGGAATAAAGGTTCCTCCTACTCAGCTGTAGAGGATCTGACTGCCCAGCCCATTTTCACCACAAGTTGGCTGTTTTTAGACAGCTCATGTTACACACACAGTTTACTGAAAGGAGAGGAGGAAAGGCATATGCATGTTCTATAGTCTCTGATGTAATTAGATCACTTTCGATGCAGCCACAGCCTCCACTAAGAGTTGGCTCAGTCAGTGTACATTATTTAATATGTCTGGACCAAAGTTTGCTCTCACTCAATGTTAACTAGCGATGTGGAGTATTCTATGGGAGGAGGTCACAGTATTCAGGTTTGTGCTCTTAACCTTTTTGGGGTTTTCTCTCCTCCTTTTCATCTCTCCCTTTCACCGCTCAGGTCAACAACAAGGTTTGTGGGACGGTGTTGGTGCCTCGACAGGTGGCCCAGGATACAGAGCAGGTACGGGCGCTGGTTCTGGGGAGCGAGCTGGGACAGCGTCTCCTAGGAGACCGGACCATCAAGAAGGCCATTCTGTCCCCTAGGACCGCCCTTATCAACTTCCTCATAGAGGAGTGACCACTCAATCCTGGATGCTGATTGGTGGACTGTCATGTCAATCAGAAGACCGCAGCCACTCACAGACTTGAAGGTGGGGACATCATGTGAACGGAGGGATGAAAGACAATTTTCAAATAAATAAAAACAATAACTAGTATGAACAGACATTTTTGTAAAAAAAATAATAAAAAATAATAAAAACATCTGATGAGTGAAATGGGACATCCGTCTGTCAGTTGTGATACCAGGAGTCATACACTGAGACTGGAAGTGTTTTTAGACTGGATGACATGTATCACTTTCTCCTTGTCACCATGCTGACACCAGACCCTACTCCAGTGCAGAGAGTTGTTTTGGGTTCTGAAGTCACCATGTTAACATACGGTCATGCATGGTTACCAGGTGATATGGCTCCAGTGTGTCTCTAACATCTGTCCCCAGCTATTCAACAGGTGAGTGAGGGTTAAGCCACATAGAGTCCACTGATAAATACTGATATTGTGATGTGATTAGGTCCCACTCATGTTGGCATCTCCATCAGTGGCTTCCAGTTTGAACAGAAGTGCTGAGGGACATTCCAGAACCAGGACCTCTGGCCTGAGTGGGAACACAATCACGTTCCATTCAGAGCACTAATTCAGAACTCCATGTATGTTGTTGAGACAGACTGCAGCAGGGACAGGGACATATAAGACAGGGCTCAGGACAGGGTGAGTCAGCCAGACCAGAGAACAGACTGAAAGGTGTTGATTCCAGTCTGTAACTGTCAGAACCAGAACATAGAGGAATTTGACTGGCATCTGGAATCACAGCTGGTATTCTGGTCTGACTGACAATGTCATCAGTGTATTGACCAATGGGTACAGGTTGCGGCTGGGTTGGATTGATGGGGTCATAGGAATGGGACGGGGGGAGATGAAGTGAAGAGGACACAAGTTATTTGAATCCAGTCACCCCTTACCACAGCCCATTCATTGCCGGTCATTAACATCATCAATCAGTGAGCCACCTCATGGCTTGTAAATGGGACTCTCCTTCACAACATTTATAACTCTCCTTCCCTGTCATGTATACCCCAGTGACTGAGCACGGAGTCCTCTGTCTAACATCTCCTGACTAGACCCATTACTGGTTCTAAGTGAGTCACTCAGATCATGTTGCTGGCAGGACGTTTTATTCCAGTAGCAATTAAAAGGGTCCACCACAAAATGGACAGCTCCCTTCAGCAGGATTAGACATGCATTCTGAGCAATCAGGAAGTTGTCATTTGATTACCGGACTCTATGTGATGTGCCAGTCTCAAGATCAGTCTTTCAATACCCATCTCTTGTTCCATCCTGACCTTCTATGGTCCTTTTATATGAATTGTATAGCCTTATGTCTGTTTTGATGTTACTCCTTTTGTCTCCTACTGTGGCTTCTACTGTGTGAATGTTCAAGGTGACATTGTATGTATGTAATTGATACACAGACCTTATAATGTATGGTCTGAAACTCTGGGTTAGCTCAGAGAAGGAGAAGCCTGTCTGTCATTCTATTATGATGTTGTTGTTTTAGATTTGACACGGTCAGACAGTGTGATGTGTGATCAGGTGGAACATTTAAATAACAGGGAATAAGGGAGACAGATTAATATAGGGGAAGGGGTAGAGGTTTGCCTTTAAAGAATGGCAGAGGCTGAGCGGTGTACTATAGGAAGCCTTTCAGTGAGCCCCTGACCTTTGACCCAGACCCCCTGGACATTCCATGTGTATCTCTGACCATCAGGTGGACAGGAAATTACTCACAGGAGAGACAGAATAACAGGAAGTTAGAAAAATTACCAGGAATTAGGGGAGGAGCTAAGGACCAGTGACCCTTTTAGAAAACAATTCCCCCACAATCCTTGAAGTAGTTGCAGCTGATTTGACTTAATTGGCTTGGTGAAAGCGTTTTCACTCGGTTTTAAGTTGGATACTTATTAGCTGATAATGACTGGCTAAGATACCCTGAATGGTGCAGTTTCAAGCAGTAATAAGCAGGTGTTATCCTAATGTTGCAGTATTGTAGTCAGGCTGATACGAGGGAGAGCTGTGACACACTGGTCTGGACAGGACAGGAGGCCATTAGTGCAGAAGGTGGCTTGAGCTTTGATTGGTTCTCTCAAACAGTTTTTCCCCCCTGGTGGGTTGAAACCTCTCCTTGTTTGGATTTGAAAATCCAACAGTTGTATTGAAAGGGGGGCGGGGCTCGTGGGCTGTGTGTAACTGCCCATGTGGGTGTTTAAGTGAGAAACACAAAGGCGAGCCAATCAGTAAAAAAGCACAGCCCCCTTCATTATCGACACATCATGAAAATGACTCAAGCTGAACTGAGTACTTGATTTATTTTTTAGTTGACAGACACCATAGCTGTCTTATGAGAAGGTGCATACATGTTTTGTTCTCATGGTGTTGCAAGTGAAACAACAGAACCCAACCTGACTAGTCCTCTCTTTACTGGTGTTGTCATCAGAGAGAACAAAATGGAGAGAAAAGAAAGAGAGAGGGAAGGAAGGAGAGAAAGATACATTCTAGCTACTCTCATTCAGTCCTATCAGTGTTTCTCTTTTGGCATGTAGTGTGTTTTGTTTCACACTCTGCTGAGGCATGACTCAGGGCTGTGTGTGATATATGAGGGAGATGGTTGTGAATCGTTATCAGCCACCTGATTCCCTCCTCTTTCTCTCTCACAGTGTTGTTATTGCTCCTTCACCATTACATTCTCACTCTGGATCCACAAGTGTTCTAGCCTGGAATCTAGCCTGAGTATCACACAAATGTAGTGAAATGGACACACTTGCTAGCCAACTTCAGTAGTTTTCTCATGGTGTTTTGAGCCCACTGCCTTCGTGGAGGAGAGAGACACTAAGCAGGTTTCCATTGACCCAGGTTTATTCGACAAAAGCATTGTAAAAAAATAAATATAATAATCATTGCAACATCTGTAATGGAAACTGCAGATATAGAAATGTTTAAAGGTCGAAAAAAAAATATACGTTCGACGGGTTGATTTCGTTTGTCTAACTTTAAAATAAACAAATGATGATGAAAACGCTGTTTAAAAAAAATAAATGATCATTGATTAACCTCTAGCGTCGAGCAATCCCGTATCCGGGAGCGTAATAATAGCCTCAAGCTCATTACCATAACGCAATGTTTCCTATTCACGAAAATCGCAAATGAAATGAAATAAATATATTCCAACACAAGCTTAGCCTTTTGTTAACAACACTGTCATCTCAGATTTTCAAAATATGCTTTTCAACCAAAGCTACACAAGCATTTGTGTAAGAGTATTGATAGCCTAGCATAGCATTAAGCCTAGCATTCAGCAGGCAACATTTTCACAAAAACAAGAAAAGCATTCAAATAAAATAATTTACCTTTTGAAGAACTTCGGATGTTTTCAATGACGAGACTCTTAGTTAGATAGCAAATGTTCATTTTTTCCAAAAAGATTATTTGTGTAGACGAAATAGCTCCGTTTTGTTCATCACGCTTGGCTAAGAAAAAGACCGGAAAATGCAGTCACTTACAACGCCGAACTTTTTTCCAAATTAGCTCCATAATATCGACAGAAACATGGCAAATGTTGTTTAGAATCAATCCTCAAGGTGTTTTTCACATACAGTGCCTTGCGAAAGTATTCGGCCCCCTTGAACTTTGCGACCTTTTGCCACATTTCAGGCTTCAAACATAAAGATATAAAACTGTATTTTTTTGTGAAGAATCAACAACAAGTGGGACACAATCATGAAGTGGAACGACATTTATTGGATATTTCAAACTTTTTTAACAAATCAAAAACTGAAAAATTGGGCGTGCAAAATTATTCAGCCCCCTTAAGTTAATACTTTGTAGCGCTTTCCCATTCCTCCTTGCAAAACACTCGAGCTCAGTGAGGTTGGATGGAGAGCATTTGTGAACAGCAGTTTTCAGTTCTTTCCACAGATTCTCGATTGGATTCAGGTCTGGACTTTGACTTGGCCATTCTAACACCTGGATATGTTTATTTTTGAACCATTCCATTGTAGATTTTGCTTTATGTTTTGGATCATTGTCTTGTTGGAAGACAAATCTCCGTCCCAGTCTCAGGTCTTTTGCAGACTCCATCAGGGTTTCTTCCAGAATGGTCCTGTATTTGGCTCCATCCATCTTCCCATCAATTTTAACCATCTTCCCTGTCCCTGCTGAAGAAAAGCAGGCCCAAACCATGATGCTGCCACCACCATGTTTGACAGTGGGGATGATGTGTTCAGGGTGATGGGCTGTGTTGCTTTTACGCCAAACATAACGTTTTGCATTGTTGCCAAAAAGTTCAATTTTGGTTTCATCTGACCAGAGCACCTTCTTCCACATGTTTGGTGTGTCTCCCAGGTGGCTTGTGGCAAACTTTAAACAACACTTTTTATGGATATCTTTAAGAAATGGCTTTCTTCTTGCCACTCTTCCATAAAGGCCAGATTTGTGCAATATACGACTGATTGTTGTCCTATGGACAGAGTCTTCCACCTCAGCTGTAGATCTCTGCAGTTCATCCAGAGTGATCATGGGCCTCTTGGCTGCATCTCTGATCAGTCTTCTCCTTGTATGAGCTGAAAGTTTAGAGGGACGGCCAGGTCTTGGTAGATTTGCAGTGGTCTGATACTCCTTCCATTTCAATATTATCGCTTGCACAGTGCTCCTTGGGATGTTTAAAGCTTGGGAAATCTTTTTGTATCCAAATCCGGCTTTAAACTTCTTCACAACAGTATCTCGGACCAGCCTGGTGTGTTCCTTGTTCTTCATGATGCTCTCTGCGCTTTTAAAGGACCTCTGAGACTATCACAGTGCAGGTGCATTTATACGGAGACGTGATTACACACAGGTGGATTTTATTTATCATCATTAGTCATTTAGGTCAACATTGGATCATTCAGAGATCCTCACTGAACTTCTGGAGAGAGTTTGCTGCACTGAATGTAAAGGGGCTGAATAATTTTGCACGCCCAATTTTTCAGTTTTTGATTTGTTAAAAAAGTTTGAAATATCCAATAAATATCGTTCCACTTCATGATTGTGTCCCACTTGTTGTTGATTCTTCACAAAAAAAATACAGTTTTATATCTTTATGTTTGAAGCCTGAAATGTGGCAAAAGGTCGGAAAGTTCAAGGGGGCCGAATACTTTCGCAAGGCACTGTATCTATTCGATAATCTATCAGTGGTGGCAGTTGGCTTCTCATCAGAAGCAAACGGAAAAATACTGCAGCTGGAGATTACGCAATAATTGCGACGGAGGACACCAAGCGACCACCTGGTAGATGTAGTGTCTTATGGTCAATCTTCCAATGATATGCCTACAAATACGTCACAATGCTGCAGACACCTTGGGGAAAACATGGAAAATGTAAGCTGACTCCTAGCTCCTTCACAGCCATATAAGGAGTCATTGGCATGAGGCGGTTTCAAAAAATGCGGCACTTCCTGATTGGATTTTTATCTGGGTTTTTTCTGTAACATCAGTTCTGTGGCACTCACAGACAATATCTTTGCAGTTTTGGAAACGTCAGAGTGTTTTCTCTCCAAAGCTGTCAATTATATGCATAGTCAAGCATCTTTTCGTGACAAAATATCTTGTTTAAAACGGGAAAATTTTTCATCCAAAAATTAAAATAGCACCCCCTATATCCAAGAAGTTAATTCTGAAGGTACATGATGTCATCGCGTAGCATAACTATAAACTCCACTCCACATTTAATTATAAATGTCTAGCCAAATGCTTGCTAAACACATTTGCTTTGCCTGACAAGGATTGTCCTGATTTTCAAGACTGCTTGAATTGCTTCGCTTTGCTTTTCTGGTTCGCCGGGAAGTTTCACCATCCAATTATTTCAGATCTGCAAGTTTCACAATGGCACGGACCCTGGCGATATGTGAGCACATTAGAATATGGCAAATTATAGTAACTTATTGCATTCTATCCATGCTGACTTTCGCGGGCTACCTAGACTTGAAACAAGTGTCAGGACATATGGTCTGTGGCAATTTATTATTGAGCAATTTGCCTTAATGGGCAATGGAAACACTTCAACCACTACATTTTTATTTGACAATATAGGTTATTGCATGATTATTTTTTCATTATGACGTCATTACATCCAACTGTTTTTATCGACACACAAGATAGTTAAATGGAAAAGCATCTTTTTTTCCCGCATCTATTTTCTATGCAAACTTTCTAAATGTCAACAAAAAGTCTCTACACAATTTAATGGAGACATAGCTAGTGACAGTCAATAGTGGAAGGCTTGTGACAGTCAATAGTGATAAAAAAAGTTAGGTATTACTTTATGCTCACATAAATACATTTCATTGCCCAGTTATCATACAGTATATTGACACAGTTCATACCCAAATTTCCCTGAACACACATTTAATTGTGTTAGCAATAGCCCCCGAGACATTTGACACCTTCATCAGCACGGCTGTTTCCATGGCTACTGTAAATCATTAAATAGGCAACAATATTCCTCTGTGACTCAACTACCAGAGGAAAACCACAATCCTAGCAGCAGGCCCTCTCCAAAGACTTACAGAAGGCCTACATTAACATAGTCTTTAATGGGTTTGAAAGTTTCCCCTGCCCCGAGCTTGACTTGGTGGAAACTAAAGGGTGGAGTATGAGGGCTAGTCACACAAGCATTCTGCATTTCACTAGGCTGATCCCAGCCTGCTTAATTGTTTGAAGGGTATAAAACATACTAGCCTGGTACAACCAGACTGATCTGGCAAGCTTTATATATAAGCCCACCAAATCATTGTGTAGTTGTACAAGGATGAAAACATAAAGGAGTTGGCTCATTTTCTCATAGACTGAACTAAATCAGGTAATTTGGTCATCCCAGGATATATTGTCTATACCTCCATGGCACAATGAGGCTTGTCTGTTATATTTCATTGTTTTGATGATAAAGCTAAAGCATTGGTATGTCTGGTAAAGGACCACATTAAGCTACAGTTATTCTGTTGTTTACCTCTCCATAGCAACCCATCACTTGGAGCAGGTTGGCTCAAGTGCTTTTACATTCTAATATCATGTTTTTAACTGTACATTGGTATTTCATATTTTTTAAATGTGCGTACATTATGAAATTAGGTCTCAGTTCTATTGCTAATTTCACCTTTTCCAAATGAAAATGTAACAGCTCTGTTGTTGCCAGTGGCGTATATTCATGGAAGCCAAGGGAATCCAGGTTTCCCCCCAAAAAATGAGTCTCTGTGTTTCATCATTTTCCTTAAATTCGCAAGAGGCTGAATGTATCTCACCGGAGAAAGTATCCGAGCGAGTGAAACAGTCCCCCTTTGTCTCTGTATGTGTAACTCATCTATCTGATGCTGTCTGGTCAAAAAGAGTATGACATAAAATAATAGCCAATCAGAGTTGCGCTAAACTGACTGAGCTCAGCTGTGAATAGTCCTGGCGCACCAAAGAAAAGTGTTGAGGGAAGCCAGTTTGGATTTGGCTTCACACCAATCACATCACATCGAGAGCCAAATGTAATTGACAGAAACTACTTAAATTGTTGTATCTCGTTATGTTGTTGTCCTGAAGGCTAGTTAGCTACTGCAGATAAAATTGTCCCTTTCCTAAATTAGCCATGGATGGAGATAGGGATTTGGACTTGAGGTTTTACTTATTTCTCCATATTGGCCAATGATTATAATGGTAATTCTGATCCAACCAAAAATTAATAAATTGTGACCCTGGCCTGAGAGGATGGAAGTTGAATATGTAGCTAGATGTAGTAGGCTAATGTTAACTATCTGGCCCTTTCGTTCTCCATGAAAGGAAGTTAGGCTAGCGAGCAAGCATTTTAGCCAGGAAGTCTAGGACAACAAAAACTGTGTACTGTATGACAGAGTCATAGACCATTTTGTTAACATGAAAGAGTGGAGGATGGCATTGACATTTCTCTACACGTAGGGTGAGCCGACCATGTTTTTTCAACTTGCACGAATGCACACACACACACAGACACACACACACACACACAGAGAAATCAGCACCATGGACAGCCAAATCATATTTACCTTACATTGATTGGACTAAATAGTTGTTGGTATCTTTTAGATGTCACTGTATTAGACTAAGCATAGTGATCTGATGATGTTGAATTGTTGACGTTAAAAGGGTGCTGGAATAATGAAGGCAGCTCCTGTTTTCTTTGCGACTTGCGGTAACTTTCTGTGGTTCTAAATCAATAGTTCTTTAGTTGTCCGAAAATTTTGGAAGCATGAACTTGCTTGACCCTGCTGTAGGTCTTATAACTGTTGTTACATGCAATATGCTTTGTGGACTTCACCGAGCAGAGGTTGCTCTCTGGTTTTGTGACGAAACAAATGTGTTGTTGAATTTATTTTGCCATTGTGTCATCTTATTGTCTTGGCCTTAGGCGTATATTTCACGGTGTTAAGGCATATGAACTAACAGGTTATAGAGCAAACAACCAATTATGGCTTGTCTTCCCCAGTGATTTTACCCATGCACCACTAATGGTTGTTGCCTGAAACTGTACCATTTGCTGGGAAGGGAGAGCTCTGCCTTAATAAATATCCATATTCTAATTGTTAGAGCTGATTAATCCGAGCAGTAAACCAACATGATTTTCTCCAACAAGATTTCCATCACAATCTTAATTAGCTCAAAGTAGTGCCTGCCTGTTGTTGGTGGGTATTTGCATGAGAACGTTATAAACAAGTGTACTGAGCTCCGTTTTGAGGATGGCTGTTTGTGGTGACCGTTTCCTAATTAGTGTACAGATGGTTACTGACTGTGCCTTTATAAACATTCTGTTTTGATTACATCACAGCCAGCCACCACTCTCACAGTCTCTATCCTTCTACATATACAGCTTGGCTCCACAGACAATGGGATTCATACACAGTACTTAAAGTCCCCACCAAGGACTCAGAAAAATACAGATGTGTCCCAACTTGTCAGTTTGAGAAAGACCCTCCCCCCTCCTTTCCACACAGTAATGTTTACATATTTTGCATTACTCATCTCATATGTATAAATTGTATTTTATTCTATTCTACTGTATTTTAGTCTATGCCGCTCTGACATTGCTCGTCCAAAAATTTATATTTTCTTAATTCCATTCCTTTACTTTAGATTTGTGTGTATTGTTAGATTGTTAGATTGTTAAATTGTTAGATATTATTGCACTGTTGGAGCTAGAAACACAAGCATTTCGCTACACCCGCAATAACATCTGCTAAAAAACATGTATGTGACCAAAACAATTTGATTTGATTAGTACAACAGTACTTCCCAGCCACAAAGCACCATTGTGCATTTCTTATGAGAATCCATGAATAGGTCAGGTTATAGCTCAGGTTTATACAGTCTATTATCTTAGCACTACCCCTGCCCTCCCTCTCCTCCCACCAACTTTCCACCCTGGGTCGGGACCTGGAACACTATAGAGTGGGTGGTATAATCGGGCACAGCGACAATGCTCTGGTTTCTTGGAGCCTCTGGGCTCATGCACGTGGTTAGAGGGGAATGAGTGACATCATACATCCACGACAGTAGAGCGGACAGAGTATAGTCATCAGTAATTATTAACCAATATGCCATAGTTTTCCCTACCATTGAATAAGCGGGGTGGGCGGTCTGCTCTGGACTACCTGAAAAAACTGGAACACTTGACACTTTTACTTAAACAAGATGTGAACATGTCAAAGTAGCCTATACACATCTGTCAGCACATCATAGGAACTTGAGTCATCTGAATGTATAAATCCACATTAATATGTGGCCAATTTTTTTTAGTGACTAATTTTGACTGCAAATCACACGTTGTAGCCCTACATGATTCCTTAGCTATTACACTGTTGATTCATAATGAACTTTAATTCAGTTGGTTCTGCACCAACAAGGTAGCCAAAGAGATTGTGGGTATAAAGTAAGTATATCAATAAACAATGTGTGATAAAAAAAAGAAAGAACATAGCCTAAAGGTAAATGTTTGTTATGCTATGTGCCTTATTAAGTTATCTGGGGGTCCGGATATCGTGACTCAAAATCTACCCCAGAATGAAGTGAACACTGCGCCTTTAAAAACAAACAGCGCTCCCTAATCCCACGGTCGACTCCACAATATCCACATTCGGACCAAGAGGTTTGCTTTAGTTAAGTATATTTTGCCGTACGCACTTGTAATAACTGTTAAATTATAGGCGAGCTAAATTAGCGTTGTGATAGGACCCCACTGGAATTTGTTTAGCAACTTGCGGGAAAAGTTTGGAACGCATGCACTCGCTACAAAGTTGCAAACAACGTTTTTTTAATGGATGCTTCGGCTGTGAAGTTCGGAAAGGGGGCGCAGGCTGGGGTCGTAGGCTATCTGATCTGACTTTATAAACAGACAGTATCCTGTTGCGAGCAGAGTCAGCTGGCTCACGGAGGAGAGGACGGAGCTTCTTCTCGCTATTATTCGGATCTTTGTCCATTCCGGAGTAGGCCTAGGCATAATTGCTTCCGTGGGATAGCTAACACATTGCGGGAGAAACTAATTCAACTTCAGGTCGGGATCTTCACGTCAGAATACCGCTTGACAGTGCTCTCTCTCCGCTGCCTGGACTGGACAGAAGCCTGGTAATCTTTTACTTTGAGAGTGACGAGGGTTTGGATTTAATCCTTTCGTTTCAATTGTTTACTGTGTTTAACATTGTTTTTATTGGCTAGCCTACTTTTTATTTTATTTTGGACAGAACGTTTTTTTGTGACAGTTGTGGCTCGAATCTTAAATCAGATCATAGTTTATACACATTTTGTAATTCACTTCAAGATGGATAAATACGACGATTTGGATCTTGAGGCAAGTAAATTTTTAGAAGACCTCAATATGTATGAGGCATCTAGGGACGGGTTGTTCCGAATGAAGAGGGATGCAGGGAACAACTCCGATTTTGAAGAAACCAGGAGGGTTTTTGCCTCCAAAATGACAAAAATCCACATACAGAAACAGCAAGAGGAAACAGCCAAAAACAATTTGGCAGTGAGAATGAACGGGGGTCACAACAGAGCGGCAGACAGCATGTTTTACACCAAAGACAGGCCGCCTATCAATAGCTACAGACAGGCAGGAGAAGCTGCGGCCAAGCCTCCCATACTCTCTGGCCCTATGCCAGGCACCGCCAGTGGCGCGAGTCAGTACGCGCCCTATGACGCTCTGAAACACCATTCACCCAGTCAACAGCCATACAGCTATGGAAACAATTACGATAACAAGGACCGTTTTGAGCCCCATTCTTACCACCACGCCTTGAGTCCCACCAGCCCAGGGAATACACCCACACATGCTTCTGGTCACCCTGCCAGTCCCTCTGTCACTTGGGCCTCTTACTCTTCCAGCCCTGGTGGATCATCAGGGCTTATGTGCAGCCCACCTCAGCAGCCCCCACACCACTCACCATCTCCCTCCTTCTCCGACAGCCTACCATCTCCGAGCCCCACTAGACTGCACCAGAGCAAAGCTGCCACTCTACTAGTGCGGCAGAGACCCCCCATGGTGGCTGGGGCTGCAGCAGACTGGATGCGGAGCTTGGGGAACCCAGAACTGATTGCACCGCTCCCTCTGAGTGCCTTCACTGGCGGAGCTGACCTGTACCAGCATCTGTCTCCACAACCTGCCCCTGTTACACCGCCAACAGGCCCTTACTCAGCAGCACCCTGCATGGTCCCAAGACCAACCGCCAACCAGGGAAATCTACGCCAGAACGGGCTCTCTCAGAGTCCTGTGGCTCTCACTCCCAGCCCCACCCCTGCTCAAGGGGCTGTCCCAACCCCACCTGTACACCCATCTGAGACAGCCCAGCCCAAAGCCACTACTGGAGCTTACTTCCCTGCCTCTGCCTCTCCCTCTGGAACCAGTGTCTCTAGAAGCTTTGGCCAGGGTCAAGGTATAGGCCAGGCCCAGGGCAGGCAAGTGGCCATGGGGGTGGATGTGCCCTCTGGCCTAGACAGCCAGCTGTCCTCTGGTGGTGAGGCTTGCCAGCTCCAACACCAGCCCCAGTCTCTCAAACTGCCCTGCCAGACTCTCCATGTCCAGCCGGAGCAGGGTCCGTCTGCCGCCGAGATCAAATTAGAAGCCCTGACCAAGCGTCTGGAGAAGGAGATGGACTCCCAGCCAAAGGCAGACTACTTCGGTAAGCTTAGTTTGACATTTTGATCGACCTGGTGTCTCTCTTTAATCAAATTCACAATTTCTCTGTGTGGGTCACAGTGCGAAAATGGCCCACTGTTCAAAACTTTTCACCTCATTCATTTAACCTTGTCTTTGTGTATGTGTGTGTATGTGTTGATTTGCTCATGCCAGATCAAGTGGAATAGTTGTGAGGGCATCCTAGAGGTAATTCTGTCTGTGTATGTTTATGATCATCATGGCAGATACTGTTGTTCAGTGTTGAACTCGACAGACAGACAGACAGACAGACAGACAGACAGACAGACAGACAGACAGACAGACAGACAGACAGACAGACAGACAGACAGACAGCGTCTAGCCAGAGGCCTTTCTTTTATTCTCTTCTCCGTCTTTTAGTCTAGATTGAATAATTGTCTAATTTGTTTCTTCTTGTTCTCCTTAAATCCTCCCATCTGTGTATGTCACTGACTGCCACCAGCCCACCTACCTCTCAGTAATAATACACGTTTTAGTAGTTCCGACTGAGGCTCAGCCCAGGGCCAACCAGGAGAAGGTTGTCTTCTCCTCTCAGCTGTAATAAACCTGGTGGATTAAGTGGAGGACACATCAATAACAAAATTCATTAGTAACATAATGCAGGCTGCTTTTTGTTAGATCAGCGCTGCGCTTTCGTCATTGTCTGTAAAACAGTGATACTCTCCCCGATCACACCCGTTCTCTCCCCGATCACATTCGTTCTCCCCCCGATCACATTCGTTCTCTCCCCGATCACATTCGTTCTCTCCCCGATCGCACCCGTTCTCTCCCCGATCACATTCGTTCTCTCCCCGATCACATTCGTTCTCTCCCTCCCCGATCACATTAGTTCTCTCCCGATCACACCCGTTCTCTCCCCGATCACATTCGTTCTCTCTCTCCCCCGATCACACCCGTTCTCTCCCCGATCACACCCGTTCTCTCCCGATCACACCCGTTCTCTCCCCGATCACACCCGTTCTCTCCCCGATCACACCCGTTCTCTCCCGATCACATTAGTTCTCTCCCCGATCACACCCGTTCTCTCCCGATCACACCCGTTCTCTCCCGATCACACCCGTTCTCTCCCCGATCACACCCGTTCTCTCCCCTCTCCCCCGATCACGTCCGTTCTCTCCCCCCCGATCACACCACGTTCTCTCACATCCGATCTGTCTCCCGATCACATCCGTTCTCTCCCCGATCACATCCGTCACACCCGTTCTCTCCCACATCCCTTCTCTCTCACCGATCCCTTCTCTCCCCGATCACACATCCGTTCTCTCCCCCGTTCTCTCCCCGATCACACCGTTCTCTCCCCGATCACATCTGTTCTGTCCCCCGATCACATCCGTTTGACCCCGATCACACTCTCCCCGATCACATCTCTCCCCCTGATCACATCCCGTTCTGTCCTCCCCCCGATCACATCCGTTCTGTCCCCCGATCCCGTTCTCTCCCCCGATCACATCTTCTCTCCCCCGATTCCGTTCTCTCCCCCGATCACATCCGTTCTCCCCCGATCACATCCGTTCTCTCTCCCCCCGATCCCCCATTCTCTCCCGATCACATCCGTGATCCCCTCTCCCCGATAACCATTCTCTCCCCGATTCTCTCCCCTCTCCCCCGATCACATCCATTCTCTCCCCGATCACATCCATTGTCTTGTCATGTGTTTGGCTGTTTGACTCAGTCTTTCCAAATAATATCACATGGCCGAGCACAGACCCGGGCTTGCACATTCTTGCTCTAAACCACCATGTTCAATCACACACACCCACATGCATCCATATACACACAAAGGCACACACACACCCACACCCACCTTTTGTACGCAGCCACAGTCTGGGGAATACAGACAATGACAACTGAATAACAGCACCTGTTAGTGTTTTTCCATGTAGCCTGTAGCTGCCCTAGGATACATGACATCGGTCTCTTGTGTAGTTTAGTTTAAGTACAGATGAATATATAACTGGTTCAGAGTAAATTTACACTCTTCCCTTTTAATGCAGAAATAACTATTGAATATAACATTTGTGCCCAATGTGTGCAACAGGAGAAGTGGAAGTGAAAGAGCACATGTTTGGTGGGGCTGATCTACAGATGAGAAAAGCATTGAGGAAGAAAGAAAGAGGAAAAGGAGAGAGTGAGAGAAAGAGGTAGGGCAGGAGGAGAAGAGAGAAAGAGGTAGGGCAGGAGGAGAAGAGAGAAAGAGGTAGGGCAGGAGGAGAAGAGAGAAAGGGCAGGAGGAGAGGGAGGAGGAGAAGAGAGAAAGAGGTAGGGCAGGAGGAGAAGAGAGAAAGAGGTAGGGCAGGAGGAGAAGAGAGAAAGAGGTAGGGCAGGAGGAGAAGAGAGAAAGAGGTAGGGCAGGAGGAGAAGAGAGAAAGAGGTAGGGCAGGAGGAGAAGAGAGAAAGAGGTAGGGCAGGAGGAGAAGAGAGAAAGAGGTAGGGCAGGAGGAGAAGAGAGAAAGAGGTAGGGCAGGAGGAGAAGAGAGAAAGAGGTAGGGCAGGAGGAGAAGAGAGAAAGAGGTAGGGCAGGAGGAGAAGAGGATGACTTGGGTTCTAACTCCTTGTTGAGGCAAGGAGGTCAGAAGAGAGAAAGAGGTAGGGCAGGAGGAGAATGAGAGAAAGAGGTAGGGCAGGAGGAGAAGAGAGAAAGAGGTAGGGCAGGAGGAGAGAGAGAGAAAGAGGTAGGGCAGGAGGAGAAGAGAGAGAGAGGTAGGGCAGGAGGAGAAGAGAGAAAGAGGTAGGGCAGGAGGAGAAGAGAGAAAGAGGTAGGGCAGGAGGAGAAGAGAGAAAGAGGTAGGGCAGGAGGAGAAGAGGAGAGAGAAGAGGTAGGGCAGGAGGAGAAGAGAGAAAGAGAGGAAGGGCAGGAGGAGAAGAGAGAAAGAGGTAGGGCAGGAGGAGAAGAGAGAGAGAAAGAGGTAGGGCAGGAGGAGAAGAGAGAAAGAGGTAGGGCAGGAGGAGAAGAGAGAAAGAGGTAGGGCAGGAGGAGAAGAGAGAGAGTTTTTCCTCCTCACCAGATGACCCTTTCAGGAAAAAGTACAGATGCTAGTTGTCATAGGTTATGACAAGGTTCTAACTCCTTGTCCTAAGTATGTACTACCATGTATGTATAGTCATTATTAAGACTTGTGTGTGAATGACAATGTTGATTTGGGATTAAGTTTAGTTCACATGGATGCTTGGGTTCGGCATGTTGAGGCAAGAGCAGTCATCAGAATGGGACGTCCAGCCGAGAGAGTGCGAGAGAGAGGAACAATGAGAGAGAGAGAGGAACAATGAGAGAGAGAGAGAGAGAGGAACAATGAGAGAGAGAGGAACAATGAGAGAGAGAGGAACAATGAGAGAGAGAGAGAGAGGAACAATGAGAGAGAGAGGAACAATGAGAGAGAGAGAGAGAGAGGAACAATGAGAGAGAGAGAGAGAACAATGAGAGTGCGAGAGAGAGGAACAATGAGAGAGAGAGAGGAACAATGAGAGAGAGAGAACAATGAGAGAGAGAAGAGAGAGAGAACAATGAGAGAGAGAGAACAATGAGAGAGAGAGAGAGGAACAATGAGAGAGAGAGAGAGGAACAATGAGAGAGAGAGAGAGAGGAACAATGAGAGAGAGAGAGAGGAACAATGAGAGAGAGAGAGGAACAATGAGAGAGAGAGAGAGAGAGAGGAACAATGAGAGAGAGAGAGAGAGAACAATGAGAGAGAGAGAGAGAGAACAATGAGAGAGAGAGAACAATGAGAGAGAGAGAAGAGGAACAATGAGAGAGAACAATGAGAGAGAGAGAGAACAATGAGAGAGAGAGAGAGGAACAATGAGAGAGAGAGAGGAACAATGAGAGAGAGAGAGAGAGAATGAGAGAACAATGAGAGAGAGAGAGAGAGGAACAATGAGAGAGAGAGAGAGAGAGAGGAACAATGAGAGAGAGAGAGAGAGGAACAATGAGAGAGAGAAACAATGAGAGAGGGAGAGAGAGGTACAATGAGAGAGAGAATAACAATGAGAGAGAGAATAACAATGAGAGAGAGAATAACAATGAGAGAGAGAATAACAACGAGAGAGAGAATAACAACGAGAGAGAGAATAACAACGAGAGAGAATAACAACGAGAGAGAGAGAAGAACAATGAGCGAGAGAGAAGAACAACGAGCGAGAGAGAAGAACAACGAGCGAGAGAGAAGAACAATGAGAGAGAGAAGAACAATGAGAGAGAGAGAACAATGAGAGAGAAGAGAGAACAATGAGAGAGAGAGAGAACAATGAGAGAGGAACGAGAGAGAGAGAAGAACAATGAGAGAGAGAGAAGAACAACAATGAGAGAGAGAGAGAGAAACAATGAGAGAGAGAGAAGAACAATGAGAGAGAGAAGAACAATGAGAGAGAGAAACAATGAACGAGAGAGAGGTACAATGAGAGAGAAGAACAATGAGAGAGAGAGAGAGAGAATAACAATGAGAGAGAGAATAACGAGAGAGAGAAGAACAACGAGAGAGAGAGAAGAACAACGAGAGAGAGAGAAGAACAACGAGAGAGAGAACAACGAGAGAGAGAGAAGAACAACGAGAGAGAGAGAAGAACAACGAGAGAGAGAAGAACAACGAGAGAGAGAGAGAACGAGAGAGAAGAACAACGAGAGAGAGAGAACAACAAGAGAGGAACAACAAGAGAGAGAATAACAACGAGAGAGAGGAAGAAGAACAACGAGAGAGAGAGAGAACAACGAGAGAGAGAAGAACAACGAGAGAGAGAGAGAACAACGAGAGAGAGAGAACAACGAACAACGAGAGAGAGAGAAGAACAACGAGAGAGAGAGAGAAGAACAACGAGAGAGAGAGAGAGCAACAACGAGAGAGAGAAGAGCAACAACGAGAGAGAGCAACAACGAGAGAGAGAGAAGAACAACGAGAGAGAGCAACAACGAGAGAGGGAAGAGCAACAACGAGAGAGAGAGAGAAGAACAACGAGAGAGAGAGAAGAACAACGAGAGAGAGAGGAACAACGAGAGAGAGAAGAACAACGAGAGAGAGAGGAACACATAGCGTGCACTTGTCCAGCGGTCATAAAGCATCTCACTGCCGCCTCGTAAAAGGAATTTCCTGCAGGAACGAGGAACGTCAGTCCGGATTGTAATTCCCGTCCCAGCCCCCCAGAGTCCACTCCTTCAGTATGTAAGGGAAGATGTTCTGGGGCATGTCGCTGTCATGCTGAACACACCCACACAGATTCATAAGCACACATGTTAACATATTATAGAGATTCCTATGGGGGGCCGCAGTGGAAGATGGTAGAACCTTTGTGTATGACAATACTGGAATGCTGACACGCTCAAAGCACACACACCCAGCACACACTCATTTTCTGCGTCATGCTGTCGTGCCAGAAAATAGCCTGCGTGACAGACAGATGCAGTTCCTAGCCTGGTCTACATACTGAACTGAAAGAGAAGCTCCATCCCTGACCTGCTTTTTCCACTGAAAGGAGAGGAGTATTCTCTCAAACTGAACCATAGGTCTGGATGCTCAAAGAGAAAGCAATGCAGAAGCAGAAGCACAGTGTCTAGGAGAAACTCCCTAGAAAGGCAGGATCCTAGAAACCTAGAGAGGAACCAGGCTCTGAGGGGTGGCTGTGTCGGGTGAAGATTATAAGAGTATGGTCATTAAGGCCAGATTGTGTTGAGCTACTCCTCTCTACCAAGCTAAACTATGGCTAAATGAAGAACCATAATACTATGGGAATGATGTTCTATTCCAGGGTTATCAGTTCAATATTTGGTGTCATTTACTAAAGGATTGCCTAATTTGTATGATACAGTATATTATTGACCAGTGTGACTGTAGAGTATTGAGTATGTAAGCCATATTTAAACTGGGGGCATATACCTAGTGATGTAGTAGGTTCATGTAAAAGGGAGTTTAGTGTGGCCATCCTAAAGGCTCATATGGGTCACTTCCAAAATTTAGTGCACTACTTGTGACCAGGGCCCATATAGTAGTGCACTGTATAGGGGAAAAGGTGCCATTTCAGATCCATGCCAAGTGAGTTCCAGACAGCTAGGGCTGGGGTCTCAAATCATATACACTCTGTTCTGATTGGCAGAGCTGTAGCTGGATGTTCTGGGAACCTGAGTGTCGTGCCAAATGGCTGCACCGGGGGAACACAGAGGAATGTCTGGAGGACGGGATGGGGCTGAGGAATATAAAGAGTGGGTGGTGAGCACACTTAGTTTCACAAATGATTAGATTAACAGAAGGTACTTCGGGTTAATTTATAGAACCTTTTGTCACGTCTTTGGCTGTGAGAGAGAGAGGGAGGGAGGTAGAGCAGGGAAAGAGAGGCAGAGCGGAGAGCAGATTTATGGGTGGGAGGTCAGACAGGAAGGGTGGGTGGTGGGACAGGACAGAGGGTGGAGCCCCCCCCCCCACACACACACAGATAGTAGAGGTTGAGTGCTTTGTATTGTGTTGTGATTAAGGATGGCTTTCTCCTATCAGGCTGTTGTCTGTCTGTGGACTGGACAGTTTACCTTAACTCTTCCCAGGGTGTCTTGGCTTCTGCTTTGGCACTCAATCTGTACCCCTGACAAGTCCTGCAGGAAGCCTTTGTGTGTGTGTGTGCATCTCTCTCTCTCTCTCTCTCTCTGTCCTCTCTCTCTGTTCTCTCTCTCTCTGTTCTCTCTCTCTCTCTCTCTCTCTCTCTGTCTCTCTCTCTCTCTCTCTCTCTCTCTCTCTGTCCTCTCTCTCTCTCTCTTCTCTCTGTTCTCTCTCTCTCTGTTCTCTGTCTCTCTCTGTTCTCTCTCTCTCTCTGTCCTCTCTCTCTTCTCTCTGTTCTCTCTCTGTCCTCTCTCTGTTCTCTCTGTTCTCTCTCTGTTCTCTCTGTTCTCTCTGTTCTCTCTCTCTCTCTCTCTCTCTCTGTCTCTCTCTCTGTTCTCTCTCTCTCTCTCTCTCTCTCTCTCTCTGTCCTCTCTCTCTGTTCTCTCTGTTCTCTCTCTGTTCTCTCTCTCTCTGTCCTCTCTCTCTGTCCTCTCTCTCTCTCTCCTCTCTCTCTCTCTCTGTCCTCTCTCTCTGTCCTCTCTCTCTCTCTCTCTCTGTCCTCTCTCTCTGTCCTCTCTCTCTCTCGCTCTCTCTCTCTCTCTGTCCTCTCTCTCTCTCTCTCTCTTTATCTCTCTCTGTGTCTTTATCTCTCTGTGTCTGGGCCCGGGGACTTGCTTCATTGTTTGATTGGTTGTATAAGTAAATGTGTGTTAGTGTAGTGAGAGAATGTTTTTGTGATGTTAGGCTGTTGTTGATGTGATTTCATAATGTTCTAGCCTTGGATTCTAATACTTCCATATGATACACACACACAAAAACTAGTACTACTAACTACTACTATAAGGACTATTACTAAGTGCAGTAGTCATATTTGGCTTCTAACATGACAAGTCAACTACCATAATATCAAGTTCCTGTCATAGATTGTGGAGGTTTATGAAGAGGCTTGTTGTGAGCCATTGGGAAGCAGTAGAGGCAGACGTTTTGACAGCTGGGCTGGTGTTTGGGGGGGTGAAGTGAGGGGGAGGATGGGGGGTGAAGTTTTGGCTCTGTGTTTTGATTCCATTCCCCCCTCACCCATGCCCTCATAACCGTTAAAGAAAGCACTCCCCTATAAAATCACAGGGGTTTTGGAATATGGGACTGTAATCAGGGAGGAAAATGTTGCCATTTTACCTAAGAATGTTTGTCCTAAACAGGAACCAGTTTGCTTGGTTGTTTATGTATCCCTCTTACTTTTCAGTGCATTTTACAGTTTCAATGGCATGTGCATTACAAACACCAGCTGTGACTTTCAACTCTGGTGGAATATCATACAATTCTCTGTTTTGAAATTTCACCAAGTAAAACCAAAGTTGAGCTGAACAAACCCAACCCTGTTGAGTCCATACAGTAGATCTGTCTGTCTGTCTGTCTGTCTGTCTGTCTGTCTGTCTGTCTGTCTGTCTGTCTGTCTGTCTGTCTGTCTGTCTGTCTGTCTGTCTGTCTGTCTGTCTGTCTGTCTGTCTGTCTGTCTGTCTGTCTGTCTGTCTGTCTGTCTGTCTGTCTGTCTGTCTGTCTGTCTGTCTGTCTGTCTGTCTGTCTGTCTGTCTGTCTGTCTGTCTGTCTGTCTGTCTGTCTGTCTGTCTGTCTGTCTGTCTGTCTGTCTGTCTGTCTGTCTGTCTGTCTGTCTGTCTGTCTGTCTGTCTGTCTGTCTGTCTGTCTGTCTGTCTGTCTGTCTGTCTGTCTGTCTGTCTGTCTGTCTGTCTGTCTGTCTGTCTGTCTGTCTGTCTGTCTGTCTGTCTGTCTGTCTGTCTGTCTGTCTGTCTGTCTGTCTGTCTGTCTGTCTGTCTGTCTGTCTGTCTGTCTGTCTGTCTGTCTGTCTGTCTGTCTGTCTGTCTGTCTGTCTGTCTGTCTGTCTGTCTGTCTGTCTGTCTGTCTGTCTGTCTGTCTGTCTGTCTGTCTGTCTGTCTGTCTGTCTGTCTGTCTGTCTGTCTGTCTGTCTGTCTGTCTGTCTGTCTGTCTGTCTGTCTGTCTGTCTGTCTGTCTGTCTGTCTGTCTGTCTGTCTGTCTGTCTGTCTGTCTGTCTGTCTGTCTGTCTGTCTGTCTGTCTGTCTGTCTGTCTGTCTGTCTGTCTGTCTGTCTGTCTGTCTGTCTGTCTGTCTGTCTGTCTGTCTGTCTGTCTGTCTGTCTGTCTGTCTGTCTGTCTGTCTGTCTGTCTGTCTGTCTGTCTGTCTGTCTGTCTGTCTGTCTGTCTGTCTGTCTGTCTGTCTGTCTGTCTGTCTGTCTGTCTGTCTGTCTGTCTGTCTGTCTGTCTGTCTGTCTGTCTGTCTGTCTGTCTGTCTGTCTAATGATGGATTGAACCTAGAATTCCAGGGTTGAGGCCAGATGGTTTGGAAGAGAGGAGGGGTAGAGGAAGAGGAGAGAAGGGAGGAACACACGATGAGAGGATTAGGACCTTAATCTCCAGACATTGTTATGTAAGGGGATAGGTAGATGGCTGTGCTGTAGGCTACAGTGGTTTATTGTCATTTTGAGGGGAGGGTTAATTCAATAAGGTCTGTATATAGCTCATTCCTAAATTGTGTTACAGTATCAGAGGTATTCATGTATTGTGTTACAGTATCAGAGGTATTCCTGTATTGTGTTACAGTATCAGAGGTATTCCTGTATTGTGTTACAGTATCAGAGGTATTCCTGTATTGTGTTACAGTATCAGAGGTATTCCTGTATTGTGTTACAGTATCAGAGGTATTCCTGTATTGTGTTACAGTATCAGAGGTATTCCTGTATTGTATTACAGTATCAGAGTTATTCCTATATTTTGTTACAGTATCTACACTGAGTATACTAAACATTAGGAACCCCCCCCTTACAAGGTGTTGAAAGCGTTCCACATGGATGCTGGCCCATGTTGACTCAAATGCTTCCCACAGTTGTGTCAAGTTGGCTTGATGTCCTTTGGGTGGTGGACCATTCTTAAGCATGGAAAAACCCAGCAGCGTTGCAGTTCTTGACACAAACCGATGTGCCTGGCACCTACTACCATACCCCGTTCAAAGGCACTTCAATCTTCATGTCTTGCCCATTCACCCTCCGAATGGCACACATACACAATCCGTGTCTCATAAATCCTTCTTTAACCTGTCTCCTCCCCTTCATCTACACTGATTGAAGTGGATTTAAAAAGTCACATCAAGAAGGGATCATAGCTTTTACCTGGATTCACCTGGTCAGTCTATGTCTTGGAAAGAGCAGTTGTTCTTAATGTTTTGTACACTCATTGTACGTTCAGTTTGTTAAGTACACCCATCTAGTACCGGGTCGGACCCCCCTTGCCTCCAGAACAGTCTGAATTGTTCGGGGTATGGAAACATTGCTCAATTGGTTTCAAGGGACCTAACGTGTGCCCCGAAAACATTCCCCACACCATTACACCACCAGTCTGTACCATTAACACCAGGCTGGATGGGGCCATGGAGTCATGCTGCTTACGCCAAATCCTGACGCAACAGGAACTGGGATTTGTCAGACAAGGAAATGTTTTTCCACTCCTAAATTGTCCAGTGTTGGTGATCGCGTGCCCACTGGAGCCGCTGCTTCTTGTTTTTAGTTAATATGAGTGGAACCCTGTGTGGTACTCTGTAATCCCTAGACACTGTCCTGCATGAAAAGTCCAGGAGGCCGGCCCGATCTGAGATACTGGAACCAGCGAGCCTGGCACCGACTATCATACCACGCTCAAAGTCGCTTAGGTCACCCCTTTTGCACGTTTGATCAAACAGTAACTGAATGCCTGTCTACCTGCTTTATATAGCCAGCCACGGCCACGTGACTCACTGTCTGTAGGAGCGAACCATTTTCGGGAATGGGGTGGTGCACCTAATAAACTGTATAGCTCTATATTGTGTTACAGTATGAAGAGGTGAACTTAATGTTGTCTCTTGTCTGTGGATATGTTGCAAATGGGCCCCTATTCCCAATGTAGGGAGTAGGTGCCTTTGGGGATCTTGCCAGTGAGTTAGGGGAGGAGGCATACAGACGTAGTGCCTGGTGATGTCTGTCTGCAGGAGAGCAGGCCAGAGACAGAAGCTTCTTTGAGTGGCTAGGCGAGGCGGTAGTGTCCCTGGCGTGGTCTTTGTCCCCCTGGGGAATGTTGTGTGTGTAACACACTGTTGTTTCACACAGCCATGCTGCTGTGGGCTCATGTTGTTCTGTTACCACATCTCTCTCAGCACACTGCCAACCTCTCAGCTCAGTCAGAAGACCTCAGCACACAAAACACCTCAGAGGACACATGACACGAGCTCTTTCTATTTTCGCTGGACTCTCTCTTGCTCTCTTTCTCGTTCTTTCTCTCACTCTTTCTGTCTTTCTTTCTCTCGCTCTCTCACACTCTCTCTCAGTCTATGGAACTTTCCACCTCCGCTGCCTGTCAGCTGACTAGATTATACTGCGTGATTGGCTGTGTGTGTGTGTACGTTGCTATGCACCGCAGTATGCACATGCATGATTGAAGATGGTGACAGAACAAACCACTGGCTGTGAAGACCCAACATTATACATTGATTAAGACATGGCATGTTCTGGGTGACAACCCAATCACAGTTGGCCCATAAGAACTACTGAACCTCACCCACCACAGGTATACACACCAGCTTGGACAGCTCTCCAACTTGCATTACAGTCTCTTACTTTTCTATCCCTTTCTCCTCTTTTTCTCTCACTCCTTTCTCTCTCTTTCCTTCTCTTGTCTGTCTGTTTCTACCACCAACCTCTCACTTCCTGTCCTGTCTGACTGGTGGTCTATAAAGGGGAGGGCGAAAGGGACGTTTGTTTGTGTGTCTTTCAGTCTGGCTGAAGTGTGTGTGTGTGTGTGTGTGTGTGTGTGTGTGTGTGTGTGTGTGTGCATGCCGTCTGTCTAGCAGCAGTGTGTGAAGGGAGCAGCATTTGGCAGGACTAGGTCTTTTATCACTGTGTTCATGTGACAGACTCCTCTAGCCCAGAGCCAAACCAAACAAGCAGATTGGAATATATTTCCCCTTTCAATGATACAGCATGGCTAACTCATTTCCTTTGACTGTTGTTAGGCTTTTTTCATTACATTGTTTGTGTCTGGTTTCATCAGGCTGCTTGTTAAGGATCCAGCCTCTTAATCAGACTGTTTTTATTTGTGTTATGGAATGCGTACAACTCTAACTTTTTATTCTAACAGGACAACTGCTTATGACTGAGACACTAGTGGTGCCAAAGTACATGATTTTGTGTGTGTGTGTGTGTGTATGGTGTGTGTGTGTTCATGTTAGAGGTCGACCGATTAATCGGCATGGATGATTAACTAGGGCTGATTTCAAGTTTTCATAACAATTGGTCATCTGCATTTTTGGACACTGATCATGGCCGATTACATTGCATTCCACAAGGAGACTGCGTGGCAGGCTGACTACCTGTTACGCGAGTGCAGCAAGGAGCAATGGTAAGTTGCTAGCTAGCATTAAACTTATCTTACAAAAAACAATCAATATTCACATAATCACTAGTTAACTACACATGGTTGATGATATTACTAGGTTAACTTGCTTGTCCTGCGTTGCATATAACCAATGCATATAACCAATGCGATGCCTGTTAATTTATCATTCTAACACCTCTACTTCGCCAAACGGGTGATGTTTTAACAAAAGTGCATTTGCGAAAAAAGCACAATCGTTGCACGAGTGTACCTAACCGTAAACATCAATGCTTTTCTTAAAATCAATACACAGAAGTATATATTTTTAAACCTGCATATTTAGTTAAAAGAAATCCAGGTTAGCAGGCGATATTTACTAGGGAAATTGTGTCACTTCTCTTGCGTTTATTGAACGCAGAGTCAGGGTATATGCAGCAGTTTGGGCCTCCTGGCTCATTGCGAACTAATTTGCCCGAATTTTACTTAATTATGACATAACATTGAAGGTTGTGCAATGTAACAGCAATATTTAGACTTAAGGATGCCACCAGTTAGATAAAATACAGAACGGTTCCGTATTTCACTGAAAGAATAAACGTGTTGTTTTCGAAATGATAGTTTCCGGATTTGACCATATTAATGACCAAAGGCTTGTATTTCTGTGTTTATTAAATCATAATTAAGTCTATGATTTGATATTTGATAGAGCAGTCTGATTGAGCGGTGGTAGGCAGCAGCAGGCTCGTAAGCATTCATTCAAAATATACTGCATTTGCCAGAAGCTTCACAGCGCTGTTTATGACTTCAAGCCTATCAACTCCTGAGATAAGGCTAGCAATACTAAAGTGCCTATTAGAACATCCAATAGTCCAAGGTATATGAAATACAAATGGTATAGAGAGAAATAGTTGACGTGTCATAATTCCTATAATAACTACAACCTAAAACTTCTTAACTGGGAATATTGAAGAACTGGGAATATTGAACCACCAGCTTTCATATGTTCTGAGCAAGGAACTTAAACGTTAGCTTTTTTTACATGGCACATATTGCACTTTTACTTTCTTCCCCAACACTGTGTTTTTGCATTATTTCAACCAAATTGAGCATGTTTCATTATTTATTTGAGACTAAATAGATGTTATTTATGTATTATATTAGTTAAAATAAGTGTTCATTGTTCATTCAGTATTGTTGTAATTGTCATTATAAAATATATATATATATATATATATATACACAGAAATCGGCCGATTAATCGGTATCGGCATTTTTTGGGGGGCATCTAATAATCGGTATCGGCGTTGGAAAATCATAATCGGTCGACCTCTAGTTCATGTCTCTGACCTGGCTGTTGTGTTGTGTTCCAGGGAGCTGTGTGAAGTGTAACAAGTGAAGTGTGCCAGGCTACCTCTATCATGATGTCTGCTTCACCTGCAGCGCTTGCAGTAAGTACTACTACAGTAAACCACTGACATACTTCACCTGCAGGCCTGCCAGGCTATGGACATAAGCAGCGCCTGCAGTATCATGATGTCTGCTTCACCTGCAGCGCCTGCAGTAAGTACTACTACAGTAAACCCTGTCCACCTCACCTTCTCTCTCCTTACCTCTAACATGACATACTTCACCTGAAGTAAGTAACCTACCACTTTCCCCCCTATATTAATATATATGTATATAATTATTCAAACAAAAATGGTTATTTATTTATTATGGATGGTAAAGCGCTTTCAGTATAAACTTAAATGACTTCAACAGATATAAATTATGTAGAAAATATAATGGAGCTATATATTTTTTAAATATAATAATCTTTTGAGAACTAACAATCACCAAAATAAAAACTAGACCGGGATGATCTAAAATTCAAAAAATGTCATGTCATGGGGCCCCCATTGATTTTGTTATAATGTTGTTGTTACTCAAATAGCATAAGAACTTAGCTTGTGTCTTTCAGCCCCATGACAAAATGTGTAGAATTGCAGGAAATTAGCTAGAAAACAGCAAGATGTTGTCTCTGCAGCCAAGAGTACGGCATCTAAAATTCGGCCTCTAAGGAGACCGCGCCATTGGCCACGACCACAACCACTACCACGACCACAACCACTACCACAACCACTACCACATCAGCCACCCCCCAAACCTACTGATCTATATACACAAACCCAACCTGCCTCACTCACTCTTTCCTCACCTTCTGTGTACATGCATGTAGGCACGTGGCACGTGCACACACACACACACACACACACACACACACACACACACACACACACACACACACACACACACACACACACAGTCACCTAGTCCAGGGTTTCTCAAACTCTGTCCTAGGTGACTCTGAGTGCACATTTCGTTTTTTGCCCTTTCTGACATGAGCTGCATGGGAGCCTGTTCAACACACTGGGTGGACTAGGTCAGGGATTCCCAAACTTGGTCCTAGGGCCCCCACGTCTGGGTGCACGTTGTGGTTTTTGCCCTAGCACTACACAGCTGATTCAGACTACCAATTGATCATTAAGTTTGGATTATTTGAATCAGCTGTGAAATGCTAGGGCAAAAACCACAACGTGCACCCAGACGTGGGGGCCCTAGGACCAAGTTTGGGAATCCCTGACCTAGTCCACCCAGTGTGTTGAACAGGCTCCCATGCAGCTCATGTCAGATCATGTTGCTATGAGTTGTATTGTATGCTGAGTTCCTGTTCTACTAAATGGAACTGTCACATCATCTCTCCGACACTCATCCCCCGCCCCAGGCACACACACACACACACACACACACAATACTGCACACATATACACACACCGTCAGCTCCATGATTACAACCAAGGAACTGTGGTGTTTAGTTTCGGGGTGTGTCAGTCTCTCCGCCAGCCCACACAAAGAAGAGAATGCCACATCAGAACACACAGACCCTGGGACATGAAGCTAGATCACCGCAGCTGCAGTTTAGTGGCTCATTGATTCATCAAATCAATCGATGTGATTCAGTAGTTCACCAAATTTATGGTTCAGTGTCTCACTGATTTAGTGATGTTCAGCTTGGATGGATCCCTGGCTGCACCAAATTTGCTTCCCCCTGCCCTTGCCTGTCTGTCTCCTCACCTCCCCTGACCTTGCCTGTCTGTCTCCTCACCTCCCCTGACCTTGGCTTCTCCCATAAATGGGCCTGTCTTTCCACTGTGATCTCCTTACTAGAACTTCAGAGGGATTCCAGAGCCATCCTGTCCAGATGGTTGCTGCTCTGGTATCTATAGATGAATCGACCAATTAAAATCCCCCTGTGGAGATGATCTGTGACCTCTGCCCATGCCCATTAGAGGGCAGTGTGAGGCCTCCTGACCCCTGACCTGAAAGCTCATGCTCTACCATCGCTGATTAACACACCCTGTGTTGTCCTTTATCTTCCCAACCGTTTGTGTGTGTTTGTGCGTACGTGTGTGTGTATGAGAGAGAGAGAAAGTGTGACTGTGTGAGGCACTAAAAAGAAGAGCCACGGAAGGGAGAAAGTTAGGGAGGCAGGTGGGGTCTAAACTGGGGGGAGTTAGGTGGATACTCTCTGACTGCATACCTCCCATACCCTTCTCCATCTGAGGGCACAGAGGCTGCGGGCCGGCTCCACAGGGAGAGGGACCGGGACGTGGAGGAATGCATGCGTAGGGGGCCTTGGGGTGGGAGTCCACAGACTGGTGTTATGCTGTATCCAGGGAGGTAGGGGTGCACGGGGCAGGACAGCTAGGAACAAACAAACAGAACTACCACCTACGCACGGAACAAACAAACACACACACACACACACACACACACACACACACACACACACACACACACACAGCAACAGTCTTGTTAAGCAGACTCTCCCTCCCCCTTAACCCCTCAACCACCTTCATGGTTATTTTGTTGCATAACAGAATCTTTAAGACCCTGAACTTAAAATACTTAAAGGTATGTTGGGTGGAGGTAGGGGAGGCAGGGTGGAGGTAGTGGGAAGGTAGTGGGGAGGTAGGTGGAGGTAGGGGGGAGGCAAGGGGTGCATCCTTTGTTAGGCAGGAGGATAGTTGAAGCTGCATGTCTAGGACAGAAGACAGAAGACGCATCGCTCACTAAAGGTACCAGTTAAAGCAGCTTCTAGAAAGGTCACAAGCCTCTTTAAAGCACCAGCACACAGCAGCCCAAAACCCCACTCAACCCCCTTTAACCCCCTAGAACTCTCCTTCATCCGGGGGAGATATGGGCTTGTTTGTAAAGAGGAGGACTTCCAGGTCTAAAGTGGGCTATAGAGTGGGCTCCTGGTATATGTCAGTTATGTTTATGGGGGGTCAATTAAGGAAGACATCCTCTTCTGGAAACCAGGACAACATGAGAGGATGTTTTTAAAGTACTGGTCATCTTTGTGACATCAAATGGACGTTGGTGGTCAAGATGTGTTGGTATCTGTACTGATGGCGCAAAATCCATGACAGGGAGACATAGTGGAGTGGTAACGCGCGTGCAAGCAGTTGCTCCCAACGCCACTTGGGTACACTGCAGCATCCACCGAGAGGCTCTTGCTGCCAAGGGAATGCCAGACAGCTTGAAAAACATTTTGGACACTACAGTGAAAATGGCTAACTTTGTTAAAGCAAGGCCCCTGAACTCTTGTGTATCTTTTTTATTATGCAATGATATGGGCAGAGCTTTTGGCTGAGATGAGACTGGAGCTGGGTTGGACTAGAGCTTTTGGCTGAGATGAGACTGGAGCTGGGTTGGACTAGAGCTTTTGGCTGAGATGAGACTGGAGCTGGGTTGGACTAGAGCTTTTGGCTGAGATGAGACTGGAGCTGGGTTGGACTAGAGCTTTTGGCTGAGATGAGACTGGAGCTGGGTTGGACTAGAGCTTTTGGCTGAGATGAGACTGGAGCTGGGTTGGACTAGAGCTTTTGGCTGAGATGAGACTGGAGGTGGGTTGTTTTTTGTGAGAACAGAAGTGTAATTGTTGCTTTGTCCTGAGCCCAACCAATCCCAACCCACCTTACAACATCAGCCTCTCCAACTAATCTTCTGCCGTTACAGAACACAAGCATGGATTGGATGTGACATCAGTGATCTGAAAACTGCTGTGGTTTTATTGCTGGCACTCTTAGATGGTGGATAGTTTGTGAAGCTTAAACACCCTACCCTGTCCCTGTGTCCACACTCTACATCTGATAAATGTGATTGAGGTAAGGGAGGACGTTGCTGTGAGTAACAATATCCTCCAGGTAAACACTTATAGGCCCTATTGGACATTGTGCTGGGGAAATAAGGATTAGATAGGATTCAACTAAATGAATCTAAATTCACATACTTGTTGAGAACCATTACAGCTTTTCTAATGAAGAGTGGGTTATGGGTATTATGAATTATTTCAGTACATGTGAAATGTGGTCCATTCTCTTTTGCTTTGACGGCATCTGATCTGTGCATTTCTCACGTAGCTCTTGTGATTTTCTTCCTAGATTGCTAGTGTTTATAGTACAGTAATAGACAGACTTATACATAATTAATGAATGGTGTTGGAGAAGTGGACAGATAGATCTTAGAATCAACCTTGAGGTATTCAAGAATGTTTTCACTAGAAAACAGCCCAGGCCTGTGTGTGTTTTCTGTCTCTGAGGCATTTATTATTTATATTAGGGGGGGACATAGTCATCATTCTTCTGGAACTCTTTCATTACTGTCAGCACAGTCTTCTGCCATTCATTCATCTTATCGTCTCACAAGGCTCTCTCTCTCTCTCTCTCTCTCTCTCTCTCTCTCTGTGTTCATCCCCCATTCCATCCATCACTCTTTTCTTCGTTCCTGAGGGAAATGAAGGGGAAAATAGGGTTATTAAATTATGATTATTCAAGGGACAGTTTTGCATCTTTTCCTGATGCAGAGACGGTTGTCTTGTTGTTGTAACGATTGCCTTTCTGACCTTGATATTGTCAGTTTATCCCTCTGAAGTACAATGAGGATAGGCATGTCATATGGCACTTATTACAAAGGAATGTTACAATCCATTCAAATCAGTTCAATGTAATTCAATTAAATGTTGTACATGATTAGACCGTTAGTTCCGAGTTTTGCCAGGAAGCTTGGCCAGTTTCATAATGCTACTGCATGCGTAGGTTCAAAGCCTTGATACAAGTATAGTACAGGATGTTTCATTGTTTGGCTCTATCCATGTCCGTAAGAGGATCAAACCCTTTCAGGTGGCTGCTGTGGGCTTTCAGGAGATCTACTGTGATTTAGTGTCTATTGTTGTTACCCCTGAGAGGGGCCCATATGTCCCATATTTCCATCAGTGGAATGTCTCAGGGGTCACTAGGGTCATGTTCAGTAGGGGAGAAAACATTTTGAAACTCAGGAGAAACTGGGAGGTACTACCTGAACTTCAGTGTTCTTATTGGCCAAAACTACCTGAATTGTCCAATAAGAACACACATGTCCGTTTTCCATTGCAAAAGGTTTTGCTACGGAGTGCCCTAGCTGTTTGTCTGAACTCTGCTGCCCCCTCAATGCCATGATCAGGTCACCACTGGTATCATTTCAACCGGTGCTCTGCTCTTCTCTCCATCCCAGGCCTGTTGTGTTAAGACCCCCATTCCCTCAGCCAGCCATCTCTGACAATGAGACCTCTGAATAAAACATGTTAGTTCCTAATCGCTTAGTGATTATTTTAGCACCATCGCTCTTACTCGCCTTCCTCCATTTTTGATTAGTCTAACGTGTGTAGCTAATGGCTCTGTGGCAGCCAGGAGTTGAAGAAGGCTCCCATTCACTAGTGTTAACCCTCCTCTCTCTCTCCCTCCTCCCTCCCTCTCTCCCTCTCTCCCCCGTCCCTCCTTCACCTCCTCCCTGAAAATGTGTGGAATGTTTCCCCTTCCTGTAGGATGGGCTGTAGGAATGGAGGGAGGGGAGAAGAGAAGGGGGTTTATTATGAAGGAGAGGGGGATTCAGACGGACAGGATGTGCTCTCGGTGTGTGGAGTGATCTATTAGAGAACAGACAGAAAGCAGGAAAGATGAGGGAAAGAAGAAGAGCTAGCGCTGCCTCTGGGCCTGAGGCCTGGGTCTCTCTCGCTCTCTCTCTCTCTGTCTCTCTCTCTCTCTCTTTGCCACGTGAAGCAAACCATTAGAGAACTCTGTTTTAATCAGTTACGCTCTGTTTAGTCATTGTATTCAATCACACCATTTTCTCCTCATGTGCTAGTGATTGTCTCAGCGAGGCCCCAGGTGTGTTCCCAGTAGTTCCCAGTGCAGCAGAAAGCTGTCCAACCAGGCCAGTCTCTCTCTGAAGCAGATTAAATCAAGAGGCTGCTACAGTATTAGACTCAGTGTTTATTTGAGTTGGTGTCTGGGAATTAGCCAGACTTAATGGATTCTGTCTGACGTTCTGGAGCCTTTGAGCTGAAATAAGTTACCACAGCGCTTCTGGGCATTCTTCTGGTGTGACTTAGGGGAGATGTATAGGGCTCATTAGCCTGGTCCCAGATCAGTTTGTGCTGTCAAATAGATCTGAGACCAGTCTAGGATTTCATATGGAGTTCACACATCTCTCCGAATACTCCCAGATGCCTCCTGTGTGATCTGCTGCAATTTAGTAAAAGTAATGTTTGGTCTAATTATGGTCAGACAAATGGGTCTCATGGTTGGGCCCAGCCCAAACTGTTCAGTGTTGTTTCAGTTAAGTTTATACTCTAAAAGCCCATCTCTGTTCTTCGTCCCAGGCAGAAGGCTACGGGGGAAAGCATTTTACTACGTCGGTGGGAAGGTGTTCTGTGAAGAGGACTTTCTGGTAAGTAGTCCGCCTGGATACAGTATCTAGAACCCTGCATAGTTTAGCAGTATGTGAATAGAGTATTATCTATATTTCTGACAGCAGATATGTGTCTTCTACTGTGACTATATGTGACCGGGACCTCTGGACTCCAGATTATAGTTTAAATTTGATTTCTTCACCTCGTGGCCCAGGTTCAAGTTTCTAAGAGATTCTGGATCAGTTTACTCCTATAAGGGCATTAGGGAGGGGGGTCGGGTAACTGGAGCTAGTACTTATCCATGTTTTAGAGGCATACACCCCTGGGCTTTGTACAATGACACCTTGTATAAAGAAGAACGAGCAGGAGGACCCATGTTTACCTCAGCTGCCCTGTCACAACAACACGCTCCATTACATTACAGTTTGTCTGTTACTAGTCGATTCAATCAGTTGTCCTACTGTCTCTGTGCTGCTAATGAGTCTAACTTACTGTATCTCGCCTGGTATTAGAGGACTATTTCTGGACATGGTTGTGTTTATCCCTAATTAACCATTAAGTTGATGTGGGAGAATTCCCCCATGTATCATATGAGGTGGACTGGGCTCATATGAGAAGAAGACTAGGAGTCCGTCTAAGATGCCAGCAGTTTCCTATGAGATGATGTAGCAGCCGTAACCTCACTGTCCTCCCCTCTCCTCTGCCTGTTCCAGTATTCTGGATTCCAGCAGTCTGCAGACAAGTGTAACGCATGCGGACATCTGATCATGGATATGGTGAGTGTATGAGTGAGTGAATGAGTGAGTGAGTGAGTGAGTGAGTGTGCCCTCCATCAGTGTGTTGAGCAGCAGAAACATGGAGTCACTCCTCCTGCAGAGAACTTCCTGTGCGCACATCTGGAGAAAGCTTAGGAGGAAGTGGTGGTTTGAGGACACAGGCACACACACACTAGGGTAAAACCAGGACACAAGGAGAGAATGTAAAACCCAAGTCCGGTAGTCATCAGCAGGTGTTGTAACACATTAAGGATTTACCATGACATGGCTTTACACATGTTAACCATACAGAGCTGTAGCAGGGGGGGACAGATCTGTTTTCCTATTATCACTGTCTCTCTCCAACACACTGCTTCCCTCAGCTACTAACTCACTGTAAGACAGTCAACTCTATGCTCCGTGGATGAGTGATCAGCGATCCACTACTTGTTAGATATGATAAAGCATTGAAATTCTCTCTCTCTCTTTCACTCTCCTTCTCTTGCTCTCTCTATTCCCTTCTCTCTCTGTCCCTCTCTACGTCTCCCCTTCTCTCTTTCTGTCTCTCCATCCACCCTCTCTCTTTCTCTCTCCCCTTCTCTTTCTCTTTCTCTCTCGCTCTCCCCTCCCTTTCTATCTCTCCCCCCTCCACCTTTATAGATCCTGCAGGCCCTTGGGAAGTCCTACCACCCTGGCTGTTTCCGTTGTGTCATCTGTAACGACAGTCTGGACGGAGTGCCCTTCACTGTGGACACAGAGAACAAGATTTACTGTGTCAAAGACTACCACAGGTACGTGGGTACAACCATTATGAACACTGCAAACCATAAACATATTAGTTTAACTGGCGCTAACAATACGGCCAGAAGTCATGTTGCTATAACAGAAGTCAGCGGCAGTTCCAGCAGGATCAGGTTTTTGCCATGTGGAGAGGAAGGGGGAGAGAGATGTTAGGTAGGAAGGGATGAGTCTCCTGTGGAAGAGCAAAAGGAGTAGCAGCATGGGGTCACCTCAGCCAAGCACAACAAACACACTGAATCAGGAATCTGGTCACAATGGAATCCACAGCAGCCGGCCAGGCCTGACCAGGGCAACAGCCCACTATACTGACAGAACCATGGGGAAAGTAAGAGTCATGGGCCTTATGTTAGAGCAATCAGAGCTCACTGTACTGAAGCCACCAGATGTCTTTTCCCGCCTATTCATGATTAATCGTCACTAGCATTCATTCACTAGCATACTGTTGCTTTGATTAAAGGGATAGTTCCCCCAAATTACAAAATTACACATTGGTTTCCTTAACCTATAGGCAGTCTATTGACAAGGTATGACATCAATCAATGCTCAAACCCTCTTAGGCCTCACTCCCCCCTATCTGAGATATCTACTGCTGCCCTCATCGTCCACATACAACACCCGTTCTGCCAGTCACATTCTGTTAAAGGTCCCCAAAGCACACACATCCCTGGGTCGCTCCTCTTTTCAGTTCGCTGTAGCTAGCGACTGGAACGAGCTGCAACAAACACTCAAGCTGGGCAGTTTTATTTCAATCTCTTCATTCAAAGAGTTAATCATGGACACTCTTACTGAACATTGTGGCTGCTTTGCGTGATGTATTGTTGTTTCTACCTTCTTGCCCTTTGTGCTGTTGTCTGTGCCCAATAATGTGTGTACCATGTTTTATGCTGCTACCATGTTGTGTTGGTACCATGTTGTTGTTATGTTTTGTTGCTACCATGCTGTGTTGTCATGTGTTGCTTCCTTGCTATGTTGTTGTCTTAGGTCTCTCTTTATGTAGTGTTGTGTTGTCCCTCTTGTTGTGATGTGTGTCAAGCCCCCGTCCCCGCAGGAAGCCTTTTGCCTTTTGGTAGGACTTCATTGTAAATAAGAATTTGTTCTTAACTGACTTGCAGAGTTAAATAAAGGTTAAATAAAAATGCTTTGGTTTAGTTTCCCTGTCACTGTTTCCACATGCTAACATTTTAGCATTTCTGGCACCAATCCCATTGAAGTCATGAAACCGATATTAGCATTTTTCGTGCATCATGTCCAAATCATCATTTGGCTCCCAAGTGGCACAGCGGTCTAAGGCACTGCATCTCAGTGCTAGAGGCATCACTACAGATCCTGGTTCGATTCCAGGCTGATCACAACCGGCTGTGATTGGGAGTCCCATAAGGCGAAGCACAATTGGCCCAGCGTCATCCGGGTTTGGCCGGGGTAGGCCGTCATAGTAAATAAGAATTTGTTCTTAACTGACTTGCCTAGTTAAATAAAGGTTAAATAAAAATAAAAAATGTAATAAAAAAATATTGTGAAGCTTAACATTTACATTTTTAGCGACTTACAAGTGAAATGTGGTTTAAGTGCCTTCCTCAAGGTCACATCACCAGATTTTTCACCTAGTCAGCTCGGGGATTCGAACCAGCATCCTCAACAAAGTCACTTATAGATGCTTTGAACACAATATGACAAAAATGCTAATATTTGTCCCATGACTTGATTTGTGACACAAATGCTAAAACGTTAGCATGTGGAAACAGTGCCAAAGAAACTAAAGAAAAGCATGGATTGCTGTTATACCTTATCCATAGACTGCTTACAGGACAAGGAAACCATGTGTACTTTTGTAATTTGGCTGAACTATCCCTTTAACGCAATTCAAGTCAGTGGTGTTACTCTGGGCTATTAACGCAATAATACTCTTGTAAATACTGCGCAGAGTCCAGGAAAAACAGGAATTTAATACGGATACCCTATTACGCATATATCTAGGACAAGAAATGTGTGTGGTTTCTCAATCAGACCTAGTCATGCCCACTACACTGAGAGGGCCTTTGTTTTACAGACTCAGACATTCAGGTGCCAGCCAGCTGCACACGGTGTGTGTGTCTGTGTGTGGGGGGAAATAATTAATGTATTTTTCTGGATTGGTTGAATCAGCCCTGGAGATTCACCACCTCAGCAGTCTCAACGCTCTCATGCACACACACACTGAAGGGGAGAGAGGGGTAAAGGAGGAGAGAATGGGCAAAGGAGGAGAGAATGGGCAAAGGAGGAGAGAATGGGCAAAGGAGGAGAGAATGGGCAAAGGAGGAGAGAATGGGCAAAGGAGGAGAGAATGGGCAAAGGAGGAGAGAATGGGTAAAGGAGGAAGAATGGGTAAAGGAGGAGAGAATGGGCAAAGGAGGAGAGAATGGGCAAAGGAGGAGAGAATGGGCAAAGGAGGAGAGAATGGGCAAAGGAGGAGAGAATGGGCAAAGGAGGAGAGAATGGGCAAAGGAGGAGAGAATGGGCAAAGGAGGGGAGAATGGGCAAAGGTGAAGAGAATGGGCAATGGGGGAACTGGTGAAAGAGAGGAAGTGTTAGAAGTATTAACCTGAAAAAAGAGTAACAGATACAAGTGCTGTATCTATATCAAGCCTGGTGGTCTTTCTGTAGGGAACCAATATAAACCAGACATATATTTTCAGTCTGAAACTGTTATTATTTCTACCAATTGATGTATCTTCTTTGTTCTCTTGTTTTCTCAGGGTCTTGGCCCCCAAATGTGCAGCATGTAACCAGCCCATTCTGCCTTCAAAGGTAAGCTCTCTTTGAACACAACATCTTCAAGTAATAGCCTAAGGACTTACATGTATACAGCCATAAAATAGGTGCTTTTCTGATCATCTGCATGTCATGTGTGACAAAATCCCAAATTGATCGGTTGACTACTAGTATAATGAACAGGGCCTGGAATGGTTCCTGTCTGCAAAGTGATTTCAACAGGAAGAACTCCTGTCCGCAGTAATGATGAATGATAATCAAAATGTTCAGGCATATATTATGGTTTACGATGCAAACACTTCCACTCCCATCCCATGTCGATATAGACAGTCACATTGCAACCTCTGACCTGATTCCCTCAGGGTAAAGATTGATAACCAACCCCAGTGTTGAACCTGAGACAGGAGCCAGATGTGAGGAGAGAGTTCCTCTGGCATAGCAAATGATTAAGTGTCCTATTGAGGCAGTAGAAAACGATCAATAATCCTACTGAGGCAGTAGAAAACGATCAATAATCCTACTGAGGCAGTAGAAAACGATCAATAATCCTACTGAGGCAGTAGAAAACGATCAAGAATCCTACTGAGGCAGTAGGAAACGATCAAGAATCTTACTGAGGCAGTAGGAAACGATCAAGTATCCTACTGAGGCAGTAGGAAACGATCAAGTATGCTATTATCCTAGGTCAGGCTCTAGTGCAAGAGAAGGAGGAGGAAGGGGTGTGCTGTGTTTTAACATATTGCATATGAGCAGGTATCCCTTTAAGCAACTGTTTGGATGTAGAGAGACTTGAAAAGGATCTCAGGCATGATGATCAGCTTTCCCTCTTTAATCATTTGGAACTCGTCTCTGAAGTCTCACTCTCTCCTGAGCCAAGCAAGCTGCAGTCAGGATTCAGGAAGACATCAATTTTCACAGCTATTTACTCAGTCTAAGGTCTGGGCTGTAACAATAAACCAACCTGATAACAGACCTGGGAACATCTCTTGTTGTAATGGCTGCCATAGTTACACGCAGGTCAGCAGACCCCCCCCCCAAAAAAGAAAACATTTTATTTATTTATTTAGTGCTTGATTGAGCTTGCGCAATGGAACCAATGGATAAGTCCCTAAAGAGCAGACCCATAGGATCTTGCACTCCATTCAGGCTCAATAGAACTGTTAATGTATCTGAAAGAGCGCTATTTGAACCAGAGGCCCTACTAGGACACCATCCACTGAGGTGTAGATTCAGGGCTGGGCTTCTATTGGAGACCTCTGTGTGTAGGCCTACGTGGGGTGGTTTTGGGAGGGGTGTTGTTTGCCTATTTTGGTGTGTGGTTCAGATGCAGGCACTGCAGCCTACGCCTCACCCAGTGCATGACTGTTGCCCTAAACGTTATCCCTCCCTCTGAAAAAAATGTCCAAAATTAGAGTTGACTCGACAGGAATGTTGCCCCTCCTCACTGAGGCTATAAGGGTAGAATTCAGAATAGGGGGATAGTTTGTGTTGGACGTACATGTACTTTGTCATGAAAAGGCCAGATAAATTCATGCCTACTAGCAGGTGGTTTGTAGAAGGGACCACAGTGCAGTACAAGGGGGAGAGTTTATAATAGCTTTTATTTAATGTGTGTAACTGGTTTTAAATTGATAGCTGAAAATCTTCCATGTACCCTCCTGCTGAGTGTGTCTGGCTGATATAGAATATAAGATGTCAGTTAGCTGAATAGTTAATTATATTATATTATTATATTATGTCAGTTCTAACAAGCCTTACTTTATTATCACATAACAATGGTATGTAACCACATGTCCATGATGAATAGCTTGTGTGAGGACGGTAATAATTGGTGAAAGTCTGATAAATATGGAACATTCCAGCTGTAGTACCTGCCCTCTGAAGCTGTAGTAGGCTGAACCCAGACTGTCTGTCAGAAGCTAACTGTTCGTTAGCCATATGTTGTGTAGAAATGTGTTCTTTGGCCAACACCAGAATTCTGGACAGTACTGTGAACCTTCACCTGAGAAAACAGCCAGGTGTCAAAGACACATATGATTTGGCCTATTTTTAGGCCTATTTCAAATGTTGTAGTTTGTAAAGGTTGGAAGGAAAAGGACACATATGGATGTCAGAACAAAGCCTAATTAGCTTGCCTGCTGGTTGATATATCAGCAGTAATTAGTTTACTGTACCTGTTAGCAATCACGGCTAACTGTAGCTGAAAAAGAATCAGGCTAAATGAAAAGGCAATAGACAGAGGCCTATAACGCAAAGGGATATTTTTATCAATGGATGCTCAGCATGTAAAAACAAATGTACTGTTGGCTATCTAAGAAGCTCAACAGTCCTCTCTGAAGGTGGAGAGCTCAAGTTAGTGGTGGTCAATCCATCATTTGAGTGTTGACTTCTGTCATTGTTGTGATTATGTCACTGATGGATTCCATCATTTTGGTGTTGTGACATCACAATACATGCTATTAGAGGCATAGAATTACATCTAAGTTGTTATCAATAAAACGTCACAATAAGGCAAGGACGGTAGCCCCACGATATCTCTCAATATTGGCCACCATTAATTTGATAATTGAATTATAAGTGAACTACACCTGATTAGTTTGAGTGGTTTAGGTTCACTTCACCATCCTTTGTGGGCTCTGCCTGTCAAGCAGCAGAAGGGCGCATTTGCCGATGTAAGCCCATTGTTATCTGATAATGGCTTACTTTGCAAGCTACCGGTAGAAACTTTGTACCGTTGGTTAAACATGGTGCTAAGTAGACCATATGTACTTTTGTCTCCAACCAACGTAGGCCTACCGCGTGAAGTTAGCTAACATGCTAGCTACATGCCAAATGGATCGGCTACCCTCACGAATCTGAAAAACATGATCAATTGATGTTTACTGATCATGACAAGCATGCAGTTACTTGCTGTATAACTCTGATGACAGAGCTACATGTGGAGTAATCTGAACTGTGTAGTTCTGACTATGCTCTTCAAGGTGATGGTATTAAAACCAAATAGTTATAACATTTAACAACCCCTTAAAAACAGCATGTAGTTGTCAATGTTTTTAGTGGAGCTGGGGGTCTCCTTGCCCCCCAGCAGGCAAATCTAACACTCTGTACCTTATTGTAACGTTTTGTTGATAACGACCTATAGAATCCCATTTGAATAGGATCTCTTTGGTTACAGGACTCTGATTGGCTGATGCATTTCCCACTGTCACCTGCACCTGCAGAAGATGAAAAGTGCACTGAATTGAATGCACTCTGTTACTGCCAACATCTACTTACGGTTTTGTCCATAAACCAACAGACAAAACAACTTTGCTGATAACTACTGATGAAAAATGTACATACTATGACTGATAAGTGGTTGTCACAGCCATAGAATCATTTAATTGGATCACTATGGTCTCAACTATCTTAAGATGCACTAACTGTCAATCGCTCTGGATCAGAGAGGCTGCTAAATGTCTACATGTTTTATAGATAATTTTAAAACTCCACTGAACAGAGCCACCTGTCACATATTTCTCCACACCTGACATTGGCTGCAGGAAAAAATGGAGAGTTGTCCAGGCCATGCATGCCATGTTTAACTGTTTAAATGAATGGATCCAGCCTATACTGATAGCTACTCGGGTTCAGTGGACACTGAAAAGGCTGTCTGTTTCTCTCCACAGGGCTCTGATGAAACCATCCGAGTGGTATCCATGGATAAAGACTACCACGTGGAGTGCTATCACTGTGAAGTGGGTAAACATTAAGATACAAATTCCCTTTTCTATTTCCTTGTTGTTTTCTCTATATCCTTGTAGAGACTGGATGTTCTGTGTTGTTGGTGACCATACTAAATGTTAAAGCTGTCATCTTAGTAAGTATACCCACTATAAAATGCCTCGTTATTTCTCCACATGAATGTGCTTAAATGCCGGGGGGTAGATCCTATACCATATGTCAGCCTTCTCATCATATCAAGAACTCCATATTTCAGTCATCATTTAGTCTTTTAAAATAAACGTTAGAGAGATTCTGGAAAGCTATTTACTGCACACAGATCATAGACAAGGTGGTCCCAGTGCTTAATTACAGTCTTGGTACTAATTGCGAGCTAGAAAGAGGAGCTCAAGCACATGTTAATTTGCTTCGCTTGTCAACACTGTCTGATGATTCTCCTCAAGTGCCTCTTCTCCTGACTCCCGCCTCAACAGCATTTGATTGACTTATGGAGTTCGGAGAGCACTTGAAAACAAACACCAGTAAGCCGAGTGGAGACGAGAGCTTTTGTGGATCTCTCTCTCTGAATAGCTCCACTGTGGAAGCTAGTTAAACAATTAATAGGAGTGGAAAGAGGACAAGAGGACACCCAATGTCCTTCTCATACAGTGTTTAGTCTGTCAAGCCTGCTGGGCAATTCAAGAGGATTTAAGAATACCTTCAAGTTCTTTCGCCTTTGACAAGGTTCTGTTCTTCTCAAAGATGTTTACATTGGAGGAGAGAATGGCCCACAATTCACCTTGCTGGTAAAGATAGCTATGCCTCTGGAATATAGACAAATGTGTATTTTAAACCAGCGTTTTTAATGCATATTTTGCAGTTAAGATTCCATAGAATCAGATAGATGTAGATGGAATCACAATCACCTTTTTGGGGTAATGTTCAAGTGTTATTCAATTTATTTTATAGGCTTTTCCCTTTTATCTTCCTCATCCCTCTGTGTTGGTCTGTAGGACTGTCAGATGGAGCTGAACGACGAGGAGGGGCACCGCTGCTACCCGCTGGACGGCCACCTCCTCTGCCACGCCTGCCACCTGAAGCACATCGAGCCGGGCTGCGCCTCACCCACCGCTGCCTCCTACCAGCACCAGTTCTAGTTTTAGGATCTAGTGCATGGTGCCACCAGGTGGCCCTCTGAACTAACTGCCAATAACCAACCACAACCAATCTGCCAAAAACAATCTGTCTATAATGGTTTGAATGATAATGTATGCCTTTACTGTACATCTCTGATGTAAGTTAGGTCTCTGTTAGGGTTAATTGTGCGATTGGTTGATTGATTGATTGCGTGTGTGCATGTGTGGGAGTGTGCGTGTAAATGAGATTGACCTGTTATTATTTTTTTATGAAAAAATCTATTTCTCTATCGAAGACATTGTTTATTAGTTGTAAAGTGTTGAACTTTCATCTGACACAAATGTTAATACTCTGGAAATATTTTTTAAATATATATATATATTGAAATACCAATGCCAAAGCACAGTTGTATTTTAATGACTGATACCAAAACAATTAAGCATGGAATTATAACAATACAATTTATAGTCTCAATTAGGTGCATTGTGTGTAAATAAATATGCATTTCATGTGCTTGTGTAAATATCCTGATCTTCATTTTCCCCTTTGTGTGCCACCAATTTCAGTTGCTCAGTTTGAATCAATGTGTTTGTAGATAGTGATAGAGTAGAAATAGTTTGCATAGCTGAATAGAGAAATTGCCCAGTTTTGTTGTATGTCTCCGTGTGTGGGTTATGAAGGTGCGTTTCCATTACATTGTTTTACATGAAATACCTTCATTACTCATTTTAGCTAATATGCAGTCAGTGTCTAGAAAGACTAAGTTAGCAATTTAATACACAAACTGTACATGGTCCTTTATTATTCCCTGTCAGTGGGAATCATGTTGTATTAGTGTTACATTTCTATTGTTAAATGAACCCTGGATGTTCTGTTCCCAACACTGATACTGGGCTAATATTCCCACTGTCCTCTGTCACACACCACTCATAGAATATACTTTCTATTAGATTATTAACCCAAATATGGAAGTTATGTCTGGGTCAACAATGTTTCCAAAATCCCTGCACACAATTACCACCTAAGAAAATAGTTAACTAGGTTTATTCTATTCCAATAAACCCCCGAATTCAATATCTATGAACAACTCCTGATAACCCATTTTGGTTTGTAGTGACAAAAAAAGTGACTCTAAATGATTAAGTTTCAGTAGGCTTAGTCTATCATAGTAAATGATTTATTATATTTATCCTTGTTTGAAAAAAATCCCATGGTCATTAATCATATGTTCAAAGAATGTGACGTATGTGAAGTATTCCAGTCGTTTACTGTATTTAAAAATGATTTGAGAGATGTCCATATCAAATATTTAACAAAAATAAATGCATTGTAATAGATTGTCAAATTGTCTGTCTCTTCTTCATGAACAAGTAGCCTGTATACAACGAACGTTTTTGCACAGCTGTGGTAGGTATATATTTACACAGGTATTTAGGATAATCCAAATAAATGCAGCCTTAAAGGGCCAATCAGCAGTTGCAACGAAAACAAAGCGTGCCCCGCCACTGTTTCAGTAAAAAATTGAGAGATTGGGCTGGAGAAATGTAATCCCTCTCATATTCATAGACATAGCTATGGATGCAAAATTTGTTTTTATTAACATTTACTTTGTTTTTAAAAACATTGAGTAAAACAAGCTTATATTTTGGTTCTGATGGGGTACGAGTTATATAAATTGATTGATTCCCATTGATTCTTGAAGAATATAAATAATATTCTTCAAGAATCAATAGTACAGAGCATTAATGTATGGATATGTCAACTGCTGATTATCCCTTTGAGGCTATTAGGACACACAAAAACATATAGAATAGAAAAAGTTTGATCAACCTTAATATGAGCAGTAACGTCAGACCAGACAGCGATGTTTTTTCAACAAACTCGCGGCAGGGCAAATTCAGTAGTCCCTAGGCGACGAAAAGTTCTGAATCGGAAGATCAGAGTCAGCCAAGAGTCGAACTCAATCAAACAAGTCATTATACCATCGAAACAAAGAATAATATCTTCCTTCATCATGACAACAAACAACCTATAGGTTCATCTTCGGAGAAAAAATATCAGAGAAGATCCGGAGAGAAAAAAGGAACGAGCTAGCCAGGAGTCGAACCTAGAATCTTCTGATCCGTAGTCAGACGCGTTATCCATTGCGCCACTAGCCCGCTGGAAATGATACAGCGACTGTTACTTTATAAAGGTATCACGATCTGATTTGTAGAGTAATAGTGCGATTAACTTTGATCAAATAATGTATTTGTGTGTGATACATAACAAGTTGCTGCCTATACTTTATCATAGTTTGCAAATGTACTACGACGCTAAATGTTTGACCCTGGACACGAACTCCGGTCCAGCCATAATATACAATGTGCACATTCATTGACACGTCACTAGGTCAGACCTCTAAAGATGGCGACCGCCTACGAGAAATTCAACCTGTAAGTCTTGAAAATATATATAGTTTTCAGTCTTTTATTTTCAGTAGCTAGCTAGTACAACTTTTCTGAAAACGTTGCCATATTTTGATGAGAGAAAATTGCCGTAGGTGTACGTCTAGAGCTAGCTAGCAGATGATAAACTAGTTAGCTAACGTTCAACAGCAATTACAGGCTGCAGTCATTCGTATGCGGGATTTGTTTCAGTTTACAGTATTGTAGCTAACGTTAGTTTACAGTCATGTCAAGGATGTGTAGTTGTGTTGTCCGTAACAGTGCTTATTTAGCCATCTGCCTTTCGATTTAATTGAGTGGTAGAATTCAATCGATCTTGTTGATGAAGCAGCTAGCTAAAAAATAGTTAGCTTAGCTGTTAACGTTAGTTAGCCCATTGAGCCAGCTAGTGAGGAGCTAGTATGTGTGAGCTAGCTTGTGTTGACGTTAGCCACTAACTAAGTTGAGCGTTTGCCAAATCAAGCCAATGTTTTCCCTTTGTATAAGGCGTCACCATGCCAAATGTTCGTCTACCAAGGGCACTGATTTTGTATCTCCCTCCTCTGTGCCCACTCTCCCCCCATAGGCACACTACCCCAGAGAAGTTTTACATTGAGGCTTGTGATGACGGCTCCAATGATGTACTGTCCATTGACAGGGTGTCCACAGAAATGATCCTCACCGGTATGTTGAGTAGGCTGTGTTTGTGTGTGTTATATCATCATGGCATGATGCCGACCAAGTCCATTGTATATATTTTTTTATTTAACTAGGAAAGTCCGTTTAAGAACAGATTCTTATTTACAATGATGCTCTACTAAAAGGCCTCTTGCGGGGAAGGGGGCTGGGATTAAAAATAGGACAAAACGCATCACGACGAGAGATAAACGCAACACTACATAAAGAGAGACCTAAGACGACAACACAGCATGGTAGCAACATGACAACGACATGGTAACAACACGGCAGCAGCACAAAATGGTACAAACATTGTTGGGCACAGACAACAGCACAAAGGGCAAGAAGGTTGAGACAACAATACACCACACAAAGCAGCCACAACTGTCAGTAAGTGTCCATGATTGAGTCTTTGAATGAAGAGATTGAGATATAACTGTCCAGTTTGAGTGTTTGATGCAGCTCGTTCCAGTCACTAGCTGCAGCGAACTGAAAGATAAGCGAATGGTGGTTTGTGATCATGAAGGCAATGAAAAAATGATGTGGCTCAGTTGGTAGAGCACTGTGCAATGGCAGAGTTGTGAGTTTGATTCCCATGGGAGACCAGTACAAAAAAAGTATGAAAATGTCTGCACTCACTACTGTAAGTCACTCAAGATAAGCGTGTCTGCTAAAATGACTCAAATGTTTTAAAAAATGATGATTATTTGTCTCTCTAGTGAGGAAAGACATTCCTCCCCATGCTGTCACCAGGCCAATATGTGGGATCATGGGAACTATCCGTCTGGTGGCAGGTAGGTTCAATCTTGCACTCTGTAAAATGATCCATTGAGAAAACTTTACCTGTGTACACACACAAATGTTCTCAACAGGGTGAGTGTTTACTTTACCTGTGCCCCTCTGCCTACCCTCCCCAGGCACGTACCTCATCGTTGTCACAAAGAAGAAAAAGGTGGGTGACCTGTTGGGCCATGCTGTGTGGAAGGCTATGGACTTTGACGTTATCTCTTACAAGAAGACTGTGCTGCACCTGACAGACAACCAGGTAGGGAGGTGTGAGTTGGGGCCCCAGTGCCAGCCCACAAGCACCCAAGCTCAACATGACAACATGTTAATGACGGTGGGTTGTTTTGATGTGGATGCTGACCTGTCAAACCCTAGCCTGACCAATACGAATGCATTATATTGGACAGAGGATGCTAGGCATCTGCGCTGACATAGATGCCCTGTGTTGAATTGGCTATGGAGCCGGTCTACAGCAGACAGTGTGTCTGTAGACAGTCAAGTGTATGTGAAGGGCAAAGAGAAAGAGACCCCTTCTCACAGATAGAACAAGTACTGCATTCAGATGGTGTCATCATGTAGCTGTTACAAGAACACTCTGTTCTGTCCCCAAGTCTAGACAAGTGTTTCTCTATTAGTGAGCATCTCTATGTTGGCTTCTAGTTACAGTACTGGTGGAGGAGATGTTATTTATAGTATATAAGTTTAGATTCCTTGTATATATTATTTTAGGATAGTGGTCATCCGATACCTTCTAACCATCATTCCACCTAACTTCTGTTTTGCTTTCCTTCTTCAACCTTCCTCCTGACCTCTCACCTTTGACCTCTGTGCTTTCCTTGTTCAACCTGCCACCTGACCTATCTTTGACCTCTGACCTCATCAGATGCAGGACAACAAAGCCTTCCTGTCCATGATCAACAGTGTTCTGCTCACAGACGGCTTCTACTTTGCTACAGACTACGACCTGACCCACACTCTGCAGAGACTTGCCAACACCAGCCCTGAGTTCCAGGAGATGAGCCTGCTGGAAAGGGTGAGAGAATGAGGGGATATATATGTATGTGAGGGAGGAAAATAATGTAAAAACATGTTTCCATTTGGAGATACATTCATGAAAACACGAGTAATGTGTTTGTACTTGTGTCCTGTACAGATGCAGACATTTCCTATGCAGGGCATGTGGAAACAAGTCAAATGGTATGATAAAGATGTGTTGTGTTCTTGCCCTCTTTTTTTAGGCAGATCAGCGGTTTGTGTGGAATGGTCACCTGTTGAGAGAATTCATGCCACAGCCAGAGGTAAGGACAGAACTGACACATGTTAACCACTTGTGGTAAATATAGAATGAATACGTTCCAGTACAGATCTTATGATCTTTCTAAACTGCATTGTCTCTGTTCTTCTCTTGACAGCTGCACAGGTTTGCTTTCCCAGTTGTCCACGGCTGTATCCTCTTCAATTCTCATAAACAGGAAGACCTCATTACCACTTCCTGTGTAAGACAACAGATATTGCCCATGTGAGATATGTCATTCACAGGGCGGTTGTTTATAGTGACTGAACTGTTAAACAGCATTGTAGTTTAAACCCTGTAATATGTAAATAGTGTGAAATCTACCCTCTGTGAACAGTTGCATGTGTGCACAACACACTAGATCACATGGTCATTTTCACCTCCATATTTTGCATGGGGTTTAGCGGTCTGAGTGACTGGATGTAAAACCAGCTAGTGATTCCCCCATTTCTCTGGATTAGTCTTGTCATTCTTTTCCCTGAGAAAAACATAGACCATGTATATGGTTGGCAGGGTAGCCTAGTGATTAGAGCGTTGGACTAGCAACCAGAAGGTTGCAAATTCAAACCCCCGAGCTGACAAGGTACAAATCTGTCGTTCTGCCCCTGAACAGGCAGTTAACCCACTGTTCCTAGGCTGTCATTGAAAATAAGAATTTGTTCTTAACTGACTTGCCTAGTTAAATAAAGCTAAATAAATATCAATAGAAGTGAACTTGCAGTTTGCTCCTTTAGCCACAAGGGGGAGCTAGAGATTCATATAGGTCGCATTATAATTGGGAAATTAGGGGTATTGTATTTACAGACAAGGAAAGTGAATCCATTGACATAATAGGATGGAGCCCACTTTTCTAAACATCACAACACTCCAAAACATTTTCTGAAAAGGAGGTCAGAGAAAGGTTGAATTCAGGAGGTAAAGTTAGGCTTTAAAGGTTTAGACCGTGTTACCCCTAACCATGTGTTGTCCAGTCATCATTATGAAGTCCTGCTGCATCAATGGGAAGATCTTTGACTGGAACATCATCTCCAGGCGGAGCTGCTTCAGGGCTGGAGTACGTTACTACGTCAGAGGTGACTGACTCCACATACACCAGCACGTCTAACTGAAGCTTTCTGACTAGAGCAGGGATGACGGACAATCTTTTCCACAGTGGACCGGTGTGGGTGCAGGGGGTTTTGTTCCAGCCAAACAGTAATACATACAGTACCAGTCAAATGTTTGGACACGCCTACTCTTTCAAGGGGTTTTCCTTATTGTAGAATAATAGTGAAGACATCAAAACTATGAAATGGAATCATGTAGTAATCAAAAAAGTGTTAAACAAATCAAAATATAATTTTGATTCTTAAAAGTAGCCACCCTTTGCCTTGATGACAGCTTTGCACACTCTTGGCATTCTCTCAACCAGCTTCATGAGGAATGCTTTTCCAACAGTCTTGAAGGAGTGCACACATATGCTGAGCACTTGTTGGCTGCTTTTCCTTCACTCTGCGGTCCAAACCATCTCAATTGGGTTGAGGTCGGGTGATTGTGGAGGCCAGATCATCTGATGCAGCACTCCATCACTCTCCTTCTTAGTCAACTAGCTCTTACACAGCCTGGAGGTGTATTGGGTCATTGTCCTGTTAAAAAAAAAATGATAGTCCCACTAGGCGCAAACCAGATGGGATGGTGTATCGCTGCAGAATGCTGTGGTAGCCATGCTGGTTAAGTGTGACCTTGAATTCTAAATAAAGCTGGTTGAGAGAATGACGAGGCTGTGCAAAGCTGTCAACATACATTTTTTGTTTGCAGGGAGGTTCTGAGAATGTTTTACTATGGTTCTCTGAAAGTTTTTCTGTTAGGTTTTATTAACGTTCTGAGCAAAAGTTTCAATTGGACTTTTAACACTGCTATCTTAGTTTGGGTTAACTGTTTTGTGTACAGATAGGACACGTGGAAATTCATATGCTTAGGCATGTTTCTTTTTTTTTATTGTGGCATGGCATAGGTAAGATTCAAATTCTTGTTCTCGATCCATGGAATTAGTCCACTGCACCACCAGGATGGAGCTAGCATGCCATATATTTTTCTAACAAATACAAAGTTGTTCATTTGAGTTTATAATTAGAATTATTCCCAATGTCAAACCACTTGGAGAACATTCCTAGAACATTACAAACATTGAAATTCAATGTAACCATGTTTGAACTTTTAGGAAATGTTCTGTTAAGGTAATGAAATACCAAGTAAATACCCCCTCCCCCCTTTTTTCTCCTTCCTTAAATGTGCTGAGAATTTTCCAAGCAAAGAACTATCCTGCACCATTTCCGGAAAGTTGTGGGAAGGTTTTTTGCAAAATAACCATAGGACAACCACACTCTCACCAAGCTCTAAGAAACATGGTTCTCAGAACGTTATATGCTAGCTGGGTCTTCAATCAATATATTGATTATTGTAATCAGGTGTTTTACAGCTGGGTTGGAACAACACCCTGCACACACACCAGCCATTTGCAGATAATATTGTCCTGTCCACTTTATAGTTTTACTGTCAAACACTCCTCGTTCAGACGGATCATTACATAATGTCTATTTGGTCCATCAGGCATTGACTCAGAGGGTCATGCAGCTAACTTTGTGGAGACGGAACAGATTGTCCAGTACAGCGGGGGCAAGGCCTCATTCGTACAGACCCGAGGCTCCATCCCCTTCTACTGGTCCCAAAGACCCAACCTCAAGTACAAACCAAAACCTCAGATCAGCAAAACCATTGACCATGTAAGCTACCTGTTACAATATTCATATTTTTTTATTTCATGTTCAAACATTTTAATTTACAGTACATTTAATTACAGTAGAGGTATATGATATTGAGTATTACTATTACTGAGTTCTAAAGTCTTTCTTACCTTTATTGTCCTGCTTTCACAGCTGGATGGCTTCCAAAGGCATTTTGACTCGCAGATCATCATTTATGGAAAGCAAGTGATTTTAAATCTGATTGACCAGAAAGGTTCAGAGAAGCAATTGGAACAGGCCTTTGACAAAATGGTGTCCAGCTTGGGCAACGGCATGGTCAAGTAAGGACTATAGCTTTTCCCCATCATTCATTCTGATCCCACTATGCCTGTCTTCTTCTAACGTCATTCATGTATTTCTTTTTTTAGGGGTGAACATTCTGTCTAAAGCCATGGAACTTCAAATAACCCCTTACAGAAAATGATTTAATTGGATTTTACATAACTTTTCTCCCTGTACCGTGCACCTCTAGGTACATAGCGTTTGACTTCCACAAGGAATGCAGTCGGATGAGGTGGCATCGTCTGCAGATCTTAGTCGATATGGTGACAGAGATGCAGGATGAGTATGGGTAGGTATTTAGTCTGCATGGCCGGCCATGTCATTCTGTCTTTGTGTACTTAGTTTTTTTTGGGGTGGGGGTGTTCATCTCTCTGTGGTTTGCTGATTTGTTTTGTGACAAATGTTATTGTAAAATCAAATAGGAATCAAATAGTTTGATTGGTTGGTCAGGTACTTCCTGGTTGATGTGGATGGGAACGTTCTGGTGCAACAGGAAGGGATGTTCCGCAGTAACTGCATGGACTGTTTGGACCGTACCAACGTCATCCAGAGTCTGCTGGCACGACGCTCACTGCAGTCACAGCTGGAGGTGGGAACCACCAACCAGACACGCCCACACTGACTAGACATGTCCATTTTATATATATATATATATATATATATCTATCACACACACACACTCCTACTACATCCATCTAGACCACAGGTGTCAAACTCATTCCACGGAGGGCCAAGTGGCAGAGGGTTCTCTCCTTCCTTGTACTTGATTGATGAATTAAGGTCACTAACTAGTAATGAACTCTCCACACCTGGTTGTCTAGGTCTTAATTGCAAGGAAACACCCAAAACCAGCAGACACTAGGCCCTTCATGGAATGAGTTTGACATCCCTGATCTAAACACTTCCACCACATCTAGACACACTATCTGTCTTTGACATAATGAGCAATGTCATGTTCCTCTCTGTTCTACCTTAGGAGTTTTACTGATCATCAAAGGTGTAGACCTCCCCTTTTACATTATGTAAAAGCAATGGTAAAAATCTTCCAAACTACATTTCAGGAGGAGCTCGTCCATTTTGACCTAACAGACCTTTGACTTGACAAAGTCATGCGTTTCACAACTTCTTCGACTCACTTGACCCACATTTGCAAATGAGCAACAAACTGACAAAACAGAGACTGGAAAATCCAAACTCTATGTTGAAGGCCTCTGACTAAAGCTGCTGTCTCTGTGGACTTTGACTGTGGGATGTTTTAGTTATCTGACCCTATGTGGGCTGTGAAAAGGTCAGGTCTCATCCCAGGTACATTAAATACTTCAGGTACCATTGTGTTTTATTCAACTGTTTTAGCACTGTGGGTTAAATTGTCATTGAAACATCTATTAATAGTGTAGTAGTTAGGCTGCTGGTTGACCCACAGGGTGATGAAGGTGCAGTTGCATCAAGGTCTTTCGGGTAAACAACAGTGCTGAATCTGATGGCGACCATCTTGGTTCCTCCTTGCCCCCTGTGGTCAGGCCACTGCAGTATCTCACCACACATCTTTGTTTATCTGCAGCGACTGGGAGTTCTCCACATGGGCCAGAGGATTGAAGATCAGTCCGACTTCGAGAAGATCTACAAAAATGGTGATCCTCAGCTGAAATCTGCACACTTTCCTACCCCTCTGCCAGCACGAGCACAGCATTGTCTTCCTTGTGAGATTATTCCAACACTACGGTTTATTAACATGATTGAAATCCTCCCCTCTTTCCACTCACTAAATCTGTTTTCTTTCTTCCACCCCCCTTTTCCTCTCTCACACTTGCTGGCTGCAGCGTGGGCAGACAATGCCAATGCGTGTGCCAAGCAGTATGCTGGCACAGGGGCCTTGAAGACGGACTTCACAAGGTGAGAGAGAGGGGCTCGCGTGTTTCTTCCTAATCTGGTGATTAGCAAACTAAGGCACAGGACTGGCTCTCTTCATGGATTCCAATAGAACCTGTTCATTTATACAATGACAGAGAACTAGTTGTCTTTCTGCTGGCACAGTACCATCCCACTGTCAGTCACACCCCACACACCTATGAAGTTGGCCATGCATTATTGGCTATGAACTACATAAAAACATTGTACTGGTTTTGGTGATGAGTATTGAATGGACTGGTGCCCTTGGAACAGGGAGGAAGGAGTAGGATGTTTTGCTAGTGACCTTTGTTATAACCAGGAAGACAACTCTTGAGTAAGAGCGTGCTCAGGAAAGGGTGGAGGATGACATCGATGATTATTTGTAGTGTGTGTGAGAGATTATGACAAGGATGACTGAAGAGTTGCTCATGTCTCAGAACAGGGAAGAGGACACAATGGGGGCTGGTGATGGATGGATGGAACTCCATGATCAGATACTACAAGAACAACTTCTCAGATGGCTTCAGACAGGTGTGTGTGTGTGTCTACTGTGCATGTGTGCCAGTTATTAGTCATGTTTTTGTAAATGTGACTAATAAAAAATGCTTGACGTGTGTGGTAACTGATAATTGAGACATCTCTCCTGATCATCAGGACTCTATTGATCTGTTCCTGGGTAACTATTCCATTGATGAGGCAGACATGAACACACCCCTTCATGAGACCAAAGACTGGAAGTTCCTCACGGTGAGATCGGATTGGCTAGGCCTGATCACTGCTATGTGTACTGATTGGCTACAATATGTGTTGGTTTCAGTCACAGGTGGTAGATTGAGATTTCGTTATGTTATTTAACTCCTATTTCCCCTCTCCCCCTTTAGTTGCCCATTATCATGGTTGTGGCATTCTCCATGTGTATCATCTGCCTCCTCATGGCTGGTAAGACCGCAGTGGACTCCCTTGTCAATTCTGCATTGAATCCTAATAGGGGCATGGAATTTGTTTGAAAATTCTAGTTACACCTGCACCAATCTCAAGTTAGGATTTGGTCCCATAAACACATTTTGCCGTACTTCATTTTACAACACTGTTTCCACTGGTATTGACTAGGCAAGTATGTGCTATCAATGAGTACTTTTTCGGTAACTAGTTATTACCTGTAGTCACCCTCCATGTCTTCCCCCCCCACCCCCCCTCAGGTGACACGTGGACGGAGACCCTGGCGTATGTGCTGTTCTGGGGCACAGCTAGCTTCGTGACGGCCGGCGTCATCATCTTCAACGGTCGGGAGTTTGTAGACGCGCCCAAGCTGGTCCAGAAGGAGAAGATGGACTGAATGTGTGCGTGTGGAAAGCAGCTACGCCCCACAGACTTCTCCTCTTCATCCCACTCTTCTTCATCATCGTACCCTCAGGATCAGCGGGCCTGGAGCCTGTACTGATTACTGAGCCAACGGCATGAGGAAGAGGAAGAGGAGGGTGGGGTGAGAGAAAGGCCAGGTGTATGATGTAGGGCTGTGAAGCATACAGGGACTCGCTCTGCACTGGCCTGCTGCTGTCCACACCACTAAGCACATTGTTTGGGCTGGGGCTGGGGAAGATCCCTAACCTTGTCCATAGACTGACTGTATAAGCTGAAAACTGTCTGATTTTATGATACAATACCCCACTACGGTAACACAGTTACCCCGCTGCACGGAATGCATATGAACAGGCACAGCTGTTGTTGCCATAGCAACCTCGTCAAGGGAACTACTTAAAAAAAATATCTTGCTTTTTTGTTGATTTGTCACCTAGCTACATCATGTCATATTTGCTCTGTTGGTTGCCATATTGTTTCAGTGTCATTGCCCCTTAGTGGTCGATCTGAAGGTATCTTAGTGTCTTAGTGTGATAGCTGACCTATTGGGTGCCAGTGGCTGTCTGTCGGCCCAGCCCAAGCCATGATCCCAAAACTAGGTCACCAATAGTCATGGAGAGAATGTGCTAGCTGGTCAATGGTTGGTGAGGGAATGTTCTAGCTGGCCAATAGGCAGGAAGAGAGCGTGCTAGCTGGCCAGTGGTTGTTGAGAGAATGTTCTAGCTAGCCAATAGTTGGGGAGAGAATGGGCTGAACTGTTTCAATAGGGAACTTTAGTTATGGTGTCCCATCACCATTAATGCCATAACTGCCCATACTATTCTCGCTCACTGCACTCCTGAGTGCACAGAAACTAAGCGTTTCACATGAGGATTGCTCTGAGATGTGACGAGAGGGATGTTTGTCTGTGTGGTATGTCTGGCTGTCAAGTCTTCCCAGGGATGGAAAGCTTTATGAAACAGCTGGAAAGACAAATCCTCATTAGTTTCTAACAACCAAAAGGTGTGAGAGAGCATCAAACTATATACTATAGTGAGTAGGATCTGTCTTTGACCAGTAGACTGTGAGGCCCAGACCTAGGCTAATAATGAAGCATGGATTTAATGGTCCAATGCAGCCATTTCTATCTCAATATCAAGTCATTTCTGGGTAACAATTAAGTAACTTATTGTTTTCAATTAAAATGGTTGTCTAGGATTGTCTGGGAATGGTTTTGGGGGAGGGGGAAACTGAACTAGCTGTTATTGGCAGAGATGTTTGGAAATCTTTGTTATTCATCTTTTAACTAATTTTTACCGTCTGGTGATGACACCAGCAGGTCAAAACTCCATCCCACAGCCTGAAATTTCAGGCGGTCTTTTCAAATACTAAGAGCATTATAATTTTCACAGTATCATTTCCAACCTGGAAATGTACACTGCTCAAAAAAATAAAGGGAACACTAAAATAACACATCCTAGATCTGAATGAATGAAATATTCTCATTACATACTTTTTTCTTTACATAGTTGAATGTGCTGACAACAAAATCACACAAAAATTATCAATGGAAATCAAATGTATCAACCCATGGAGGTCTGGATTTGGAGTGACACTCAAAATTAAAGTGGAAAACCACACTACAGGCTGATCCAACTTTGATGTAATGTCCTTAAAACAAGTCAAAATGAGGCTCAGTAGTGTGTGTGGCCTCCACGTGCCTGTATGACCTCCCTACAACGCCTGGGCATGCTCCTGATGAGGTGGCGGATGGTCTCCTGAGGGATCTCCTCCCAGACCTGGACTAAAGCACCTGCCAATTCCTGGACAGTCTGTGGTGCAACGTGGCGTTGGTGGATGGAGCGAGACATGATGTCCCAGATGTGCTCAGGATTCAGGTCTGGGGAACGGGCGGGCCAGTCCTTAGCATCAATGCCTTCCTCTTGCAGGAACTGCTGACACACTCCAGCATTGTCCAGCATTGTCTTGCATTAGGAGGAACCCAGGGCCAACCGCACCAGCATATGGTCTCACAAGGGGTCTGAGGATCTCATCTCAGTACCTAATGGCAGTCAGGCTACCTCTGGCGAGCACATGGAGGGCTGCTCGGCCCCCCAAAGAAATGCCACCCCACACCATGACTGACCCACTGCCAAACCGGTCATGCTGGAGGATGTTGCAGGCAGCAGAACGTTCTCCACGGCGTCTCCAGACTCTGTCACGTCTGTCACGTGCTCAGTGTGAACCTGCTTTCATCTGTGAAGAGCACAGGGCGCCAGTGGCGAATTTGCCAATCTTGGTGTTCTCTGGCAAATGCCAAACGTCCTGCATGGTGTTGGGCTGTAAGCACAACCCCCACCTGTGGATGTCGGGCCCTCATACCACCCTCATGGAGTCTGTTGCTGACCGTTTGAGCAGACACATGCACATTTTGCAGGGCTCTGGCAGTGCTCCTCCTGCTCCTCCTTGCACAAAGGCAGAGGTAGCGGTCCTGCTGCTGGGTTGTTGCCCTCCTCCGGCCTCCTTCACGTCTCCTGATGTACTGGCCTGTCTCCTGGTAGCGCCTCCATGGTCTGGACACTACGCTGACAGACACAGCAAACCTTCTTGCCACAGCTCGCATTGATGTGCCATCCTGGATGAGCTTCACTACCTGAGCCACTTGTGTGGGTTGTAGACTCCGTCTCATGCTACCACTAGAGTGAAAGCACCGCCAGCATTCAAAAGTGACCAAAACATCAGCCAGGAAGCATAGGAACTGGGAAGTGGTCTGTGGACACCACCTGCAGAACCACTCCTTTATTGGGGGTGTCTTGCTAATTGCCTATAATTTCCACCTGTTGTCTATTCCATTTGCACAACAGCATGTGAAATTTATTGTGAATCAGTGTTGCTTCCTCAGTGGACAGTTTGATTTCACAGAAGTGTGATTGACTTGGAGTTACATTGTGTTGTTTAAGTGTTCCCTTTATTTTTTTGAGCAGTGTATATAAAACACGGGAAAATCTAGTTTTTGACTGAACTGGGCATTTTAAACAAAGTCTCATGGGACATTGGCGATTTTAAATGCCACTTGTCCTCTATGACGATTTCTAAGTGTTTTAGTGTGTCTCTGGATGGGAATGTGAACTGTTGCTCTCTCTTACAATCTTTCTCTATATTATTTATCCTTTGATTATTGGCTGTTCTGTAGCACTAGCCCCAAGTCAAATTCTGCTTCTTTATAAGAGATGGGGTGTTTAGTAGCAGGATTGGGTCCAATTCCATTTGAATTCAGTCAATTCAGGAATTAAGTTCCAATTCACAACATTCTCATTGAGAACATGTTTAATTGGAATGGGAATGTCAGTTTACCTCCCGAATTGAAATTAAATTTATCCCAACCCTGGTGTATAGTGTACATAATCATTACAGGATCACACTTACCTTACCTGCTGCCAGAGTGGCACCTGCTGATCTGAGAATGTTAAGAAAAAAGTATGTCATATTTTTAATATTAAATTGATTATATTGCCGCTTATGTGTCTTTCCACTTCAACTGTATTGGTGCAAAATGACAATGAGAGAGTATGTATGTCCTATAACTTTAAATGTAGTGGTCCAATAATACATTGGTGTATGGTTAATATGATAAAGCATAACCCAAGGTACACATCGGCTGCCATGCCAATGGACAACAGTGCATTATTGGGGCGGCAGGGTAGCCTAGTGGTTAGAGCGTTGGAGTAGTAACCGAAAGGTTGCAAGTTCAAATCCCCGAGCTGACAAGGTACAAATCTGTCGTTCTGCCCCTGAACAGGCAGTTAACCCACTGTTCCTAGGCTGTCATTGAAAATAAGAATTTGTTCTTAACTGACTTGCCTAGTTAAATAAAGGCTTATGGCTGATTTTTTAAACATTTTACCTATCAAATTCAAGAATCAGCCAATCTGTTTTTTTAAACAGATGATTTAGGTGCCATGTAAGCCTAGATACAATTGAATGTAATGACAAAGCATTGTATGCTTGTAAGAATGATGCGCAAAATGATCAATACAAATGACTGTGATATTTAAGCTGAGTCATGTTTGAGCGGTTTTACACATCTTTTTGGTTTGACTGCTTTACCAATGAAAATGGGTTGCTACTGTTGACTCAAGGCAGTATGAAGAAAACAAGCTGGATCACAGTTTTAATTGTTTTATAGGCCTATATTATTGTCACGTCATGTTTTTGTTTCAGAGGATTTATTTTGGGGCAGATATTTTCCAGGATATTCATTTGTTATCATTGTTTTTTTTGTCACTTTAAACATCGTTGTGTTCAAGAATTGTGTAATAAATGTATCATCAGTGTTTCTGTTCCATTTCCTAATATTGTTCTATAAAAATGGTTATTTGACATGAAATGTAGCCTATTTATTGTCCATAGTGTTTTCTGGTTTAGTTAAGTTTTAAATGACAATATGGAGCATACTATTGGTAAAGTAATAAGAAGCATTGTGCTTCCTTCCTTTAGGGGGTAGTTTGTGTGTAGCAGTCCATTTTAGCAAGTGTATTCTTTATTAGATAATGGTTAATCATTGTCCGGTTTCTTTTCCGAACTCTGATGCACTATGTAAGGCTTTTATGTTCCTCATAACATCTAATAGGATCACTTCTCATCAGCATCCTTGATTCACTTGGATATGCTGTTTTGCCTTTTTGAAGAGTAATGGTCATTCTACAGGGTTGAAGATATGACAACCTATCAGCTTTATAACAGAACTCCTCATTATATCCATTGTCCTGGTGTCATACAGTCGGCCTACATCTCTCTCTATACATAATGTTTTCAATGAAATTATCCTCAAGGAGGAGATTAAGGAGTTGACATGCCAAGATCAGTCATGACGTGAGGGGGATTTTTGCATACAACGATGGATTATGGACCTAGATGTTCATACTATAGTTTGAGGACGTGCATGTCCAGCCTGCTTTAGCTGTAATTCCTATCATCTATATTAAGGTTTGTTTTAGAGTGAACATTGTGGAAGAAATAACAAAAGGGTATTTCTGATTTTAATTTTTTATCCATTTGAAAACATTTCTAAAAAGCTGTTTTCGCTTTGTCATTATGGGGTGACGTGTGCAGATTGATGAGGGAAAAAATGTATTTAATCATTTTAGAATAATGCTGTAATGTAACAAAATGTGGAAAAGGGGAAGGGGTCTGAATCCTTTCTGAATGCACTGTAGACCAAGGTTAGTTTTAGAGCTAAAATGTTTTGGAAGAAATGGTTTTTGAGCCCTGTTTATACCTGGTTTATTCCTGTCTCCTGATCTTGTGCTCATTCTGAGTGTGCCTACATTTTCAGTAATCTGTCTTCACATGGTATTAAAATGTGTCTCTTATCCATCCACTGTCTGCACAATTTTTCATGGTCCCTCCCTGTATCCAAATATATGTATACTATTCTTTCATAATTTTAAAAATGTATTTTAAAACATACATTGATGTCATAAGTCAATGATTTTAGAGGGCAGGATAATGATTATTTAAGTGGTTTCTCTGTCCAGATCTGTCTACACTTGTAAAGATATCCAGACAATCCGTGCCTGACCACCTCCAGAGGTGGTTAGGATCACAATGAGTCTTTTAATCATCTACACCTGTCTAAAAATGTGGGCACAATCAGAATATGGACAAGATCAGGACGCATTTTAGCATCAGGTAAGCTTTAAATGGGGCTTTGGAGCGGTGGCAATTTTAAAATCATTGAGATCAGCTGTGTGGGTGATCTTAGCCTATATTAATGGATCACCTCACTGTAATACGGCGGTCAATAGGGGTTGCAGTTGGCCCAATCTCTAAGATTGTGACTGTATATGCCTGTTCTTGTCTAACCCCACACACACGTCCGTTGAGCCCTACCCAGGTCAGAGCCTATCAGGGACACCAGGTGCCATAGACCTACACAGAATGCAAAGATCCAAAAAACAGAAAGGTCCAATGAAATGATGCTTTAGGTGAATAAATATGACTCAGTTCTGTCAATAGGGCTGAAAGTTCCAACAGAATCAACTACAGTATATTCACAACTGCCCTTAATGAGTATATCATTATTCAAAACTATTTTCTTGACAGTTCTTCCCTAGGTGGCATAGTGCTGCAAAGCGGCACCCACCCGTTACAAAAACATTGACAATTAGACATTTAAAATACCTGAAAGGTAACGTTTAACAGTCAATTATATTCAGTGGTCAGTATCCAGTCATATGGTCAATCTCATTAGATAATTTTTTTTTCTCAAATATGAATCTACTTTGTCAACCAACTATCACAAAGTATTTTTGAAATACACAGGACAGCTTTTTTTAAATGGTGTCCAGCACACAATTTTCTATTCAGTGCATTTCAGTCACAGAAAAAGACAGTAGGTTTTATTTCTTCATGTGACTAATACACATTTGGAGTAAGTAATTTGCATCTATTTCATAATAATCTGTAATAGTGTGTGGCAGAGTCAATAGTGTGTGATTGCGGCTCGTAACTCGAGTCGTTCCTGCATGTTGGCATTCCTAAATCTGCAGGAATAGATATACCAGCCACCCCACCCCTCTTTATCCAAGCTGTGATGAAAGCTGTGACAAACAGACACAGACACAGACGCCCTCGCTGTAACGTTAACAGAACGCCTGTGTAAAGTTACTGGAGTACTAGCTAGCCTGCCGAGCACCTGCCCTTGCCGTAACGTTAACAGAACTGCTGGACAGCAGTGTTCGGCAGGTGGGGGTGAAGAACACTCCCGTTGCTACTGGTGTCGCTCCCGCTGTGTATGTTAAAATGGCCAACTGTAGCCATCTGAGCGGTTGGCTTCTGAGCCCTCACCCGCTGATTCTACTTTGTTCTGACCCACTACAAGCGGTCCGGCAAGAACCAGGCAGATTTGTCTACATCCAGAGTTTTATTCTCTCAGTCACCACCTCACAGTTGCACACACACACACAGATTTGCATCAGAAGTGATTTTTGTGGTTTCTATAGAAGAATAGAACTAAACATGCATATTGGGGCTCCTGAATGGTGCAGTGGTCTAAGGCATCTCAGTGCTAGAGGCGCCACTACTTACCCTGGTTCAATTCCAGGCTGTATCACAACCGGTCGTTTCATAGGGCGGTACGCAATTGGCTCAGCATCGTTAGGGTTTGGTCGGGTAGGCCGTCATTGTAAATAATAATTTGTTCTTAACTGACCTGCCTGGTTAAATAAATACAAATATTTTGGTACTGCAAACTACACAATGCAATACTTACATAGCCCAATAAATAGCATGGCATTACAACATAACACATCAGAGATATTCACACATTCAATTATCTTTAAGGTCCCTCAGTCGTGCAATGAATTTCAAACACAGATTCCCTCACAAAGAAGTGCACCTATTGGTAGATGAGTTTATGAGTTTTAGTTTCCTTTTGAGCATGGGGAAGTTATTTACACTTTGAATGGTGTATCAATACACCCAGTCACTACAAAGATACAGGCGTCCTTCCTAACTCAGTTGCCGTAGAGGAAGGAAACCGCTCAGTGATTTCACCATGAGGCAAATGGTGATTTTAGAACAGTTACAGAGTGTATCACTTTACTGCAGTCAAATAACCTAGTGGCCTCACGGGGGGAATGTTCTTCATATTTTTCCTAATTTCATAATGAATAAACTTTTTTTGTCAGAAAATCCAGTGTTTCCATGTCAAATTGTTTTGTCTTACTTCAGTCTTCTGTGATGTATTCAAAGTGTAATATTGGGATGCAAACTCAACATTTATTACATGTCAACTCTATATCTGACATGGTATAGGTGTCTTCTTTTTTAAGCCCATAACATGTGTGAGATGTATACTTTTGTTTCAAAATGGATTGTTTAAGACTACCAAGGAACTCTGTGTGACCCTGGTTTAGCCCACTGTAGTAAAAGGTTAATGGCTGTGATTCGAGAAAACTGAGAAAACTACAATACTAACCTAATTGACAGAGTAAAAAGATATTCCAAAACATGCATCCTGTTTGCAATAAGGCACTAAAATAAAACTGCCCAAAATTGTGCTTAATAAATTTGCTTCATGTCCTGAATACGAAGCGTTATGTGAATCTGGTGAATAACTGGCTTAGAGTGGTGGTAGTCAGGAGAGTAGCGACGGTATTGGTGCTCCTGCTGCGGTGACTCAGGCCAGGAGGGCCTACAGAACACTCTCATGAACTGTTCCATTTCATAGACAGCTCCTCATATTCTCTCAGCAGCTCCCAACTGGAGAGGGTGTGGCCACTGAGGAGGTCCACAGCAGGGCTTGTCTCTTAGATCTCATCTCTTAGATGAGAGAGGTGCGTAAGGCCTCTCAGCTTCCTCAGGTGTATGACAGCTTCGTGTGGCAATGTGAGCTGAGGTGGGTGGTGATCTCATGGTGAGACGCACAAACTGTTGCAGTTGTGTCCATATCCAGAGTTTTATTCTCTTAGTCACCACACACACGCACACACGCACACAAAAAAAGTAATTTATGTGGTTTAGAATATAAATAAATATGCATATTAACATGGTACTGCAAGCTACACAATTGGATCTTTACGTAGCCCAATAAACAGCATGGAGTTACAACATAACACATCAGAGATATTCACACAGACTAGTCTCAACAGAGAGTGAGGATAATTACTGATCCGCCTGACAGTCAAGATTTGTGGCCCTGTCTGTCCTGACAGCTAGTGATTTTATGAGTCACCATTGCCTAAAGGGACGTATCACCCTGGAGCAACCTGGGCTTGTTTTCATGTACGAGGCATTTCTATGTCAGTGAGATGTGTTTCACACATAATTGCCAAGGAGGAAGGCAGGTTTGGGTTATCATTTGATGGCTTCTGGTGTATTGATGGGGGGTGTGAGATTTGAAAATAAATCGAATCCTGTTTTGTGGCATTTCGCAAAGACTGTGTAATATATTCATCGCGCTATACGTTTGTGTGTGTATAGATATGGTTGTCCTTGTTCCATAAAGCCATTGGATGTCTTGCAGCGATGCTCGTAACAGTGGATTAATTGAAATATCATATCATAATTAGTTGAAATATCATATATACAAAGTATTCATACCCTTTACATTTTTGAAGCACCTTTGGCAGCAATTCCAGCCTCAAGGCTCCTTGGGTATGACGCTACAAGCTTGACACACCTGTATTTGGGGAGTTTATCACATTATTTTCTGCAGATCCTCTCAAGCTCTGTCAGGTAGGATGGGGAGCCTCGCTCTGTCTCTACAGAGATGTTCGATCAGGTTCAAGTCCGGGCTCTGGCTGGGCTGTTCAAGGACATTCAGAGACTTGTCCCAAAGCCACTCCTAAGTTGTTTTGGCTGTCGGCTTAGGGTCATTGTCCTGTTGAAAGATGAACCTTCAGCCCTAGTATGAGGTCTGGAGCGCTCTGGAGCAGGTTTTCACCAATGATCACTCTGTACTTTGATCTGGTCATCTTTCCCTCGATCCTGACTAGTCTCCCTGTCCCTGCCTCTGAAAAGCATCACCTCCCTGACCAAGGCCCTTCTCCTCCGATTGCTTTGGGGGAGAAGCGCCAGGCAGCCAGCTCTAGGAATAGTGTTGGTGGTTCCAAACTTCTTCCATTTAAGAATGATGGAGGCCACTGTGTTCTTGGGGACCTTCAATGCTGCAGAAATGTTTTGGGACCCTTCCCCAGATCTGTGCCTTGACACAATCCTGTCTCAGAGTTCTACGGACAATTCCTTCAAACTCATGGCTTGGTTTTTGCATTGTCAACTGTGGGACCTTACATAGACTGGTGTGTGCCTTTCCAAATCATGTCCAATCAATTAAATTTACCATAGGTGGACTCCAATCAAGTTGTAGAAACATCTCAAGGATGATCAATGAAAACAATATGCACCTGATCTCAATTTCAAGTCTCATAGCAAAGTGTCTGAATACTTATGTAAATAAGGTATTTATGTTTTTGTTTTTAATAAATTAGCAAAAATTTCAAAAAACTTTTTTTTCACTTTGTCATTATGGGGTATTGTGTGTAGATTGATGAGATCCTTCTTTTAAATTCCATTTTGGAACAAGGCTGTAATGTAACAAAATCTGGAAAAAGTCAAGGAGTCTGAATGCACTGTAGCAACACCTTCCCCATTTGCATTCATATCTTTCCTGTATATGCTATAACCATGTATAGCTTTTACTGGATCATCAAAGGGATTATCTAAGTGTGTTTCAGAGATGGACAGAATATGAATGTTTTCTGATGTTAGTAAGGTGTCAATTTTATGAACCTTGTTTCTCAGGCTACATATGTTAATATGGGCTATGTTTTGTCCTTTTCTGGGTTGCTTGTTTGTTTTTAGTGCTATTCTGTGAGACTGATCTGAGGTAAACATGTCAGTGACATACAATAGTCATTTACTACATTACAAATGTCTACACTGTATTTCTGATCAATTTTATGTTATTTTACCGGACAAAAAAAAGTGCTTTTCTTTCAAAAACAAGGACATTTCTAAGTGACCCCAAACTTTGAACGGTAGTGTACCTTAGTCGAAGCACCTGTGTTCCCTTCCCTGTAGATAGTTAGGCATTAGGCTTCACAGCTCTTCCTTTAATTGGTGTTTCACAACAGTTGTCTTAAAGAAGAATTCAAGGGATACTTCAGGATTTTGGCAATAAATCATCTTCCCCATAGTCAGAATAACTTGTGGATACCATTTTTATGTCTCCTTGTTCAGTATACAGGAAGTTGGAGGTTGTTTTGTGAGCCAATGCTAACTAGCTTTAGCGCAATGACTGGAAGTCTATGGTATCTGCTAGCATTAGTAGATACTGTACCATAGACTTCCGGTCATTATGTTAACGCTTGTTAGCAATTGCGTTAGCGCAAGTTAGCAACTTCCTTCAAACTGCACACAGAATTAGATAAAGGGCCTCAAAATCCTGAAATATTCCTTTAACACCTATCTCTCTCAAATAATGTTTTTAATGAAACAATTTCTATTATGATTGATTGGTGACTCGTTAAGTTTATATTTATACTCTTCCCCATTCCTCATGGACATTTTTGTTGGGTTTGGGTTCAGTAAGCAAGTTCTCAGATTGCAGGCGAAAAAAACAATCTTAAAATGCCACTCCACTTTAGGCTGAGGAGGCAGCTGAACAGAGCGATGGGACTGGGGGGCTAAGAAGGCAACTGTGGGGCTGACGGGCTGAGAGGGTGGGCTGAGGGGACTGGGGAGCTGACGGGCTGAGAGGGTGGGCTGAGGGGACTGGGGGGCTGACGGGCTGTGAGGGTGGGCTGAGGGGACTGGGGGCTGATGGGCTGAGAGGGTGGGCTGAGGGGACTGGGGGGCTGACGGGCTGAGAGGGTGTGGACTGGGGGGCTGACGGGCTGTGAGGGTGGGCTGAGGGGACTGGGGGGCTGATGGGCTGAGAGGGTGGGCTGAGGGGACTGGGGGACTGACGGGCTGAGAGGGTGGACTGGGGGCTGACGGGCTGTGGGCTGAGGGGTGGGCTGAGGGGACTGGGGGCTGATGGGCTGAGAGGGTGGGCTGAGGGGACTGGGGGACTGATGGGCTGAGAGGGTGGGCTGGGGGACTGGGGGACTGAGGGCTGAGAGGGTGGGCTGAGGGGACTGGGGGCTGACGGGCTGAGAGGGTGGGCTGAGAGGGTGGGCTGAGGGGACTGGGGGCTGACGGGCTGAGAGGGTGGACTGGGGGCTGACGGCTGAGAGGGTGGGCTGAGGGGACTGGGGGACTGACGGGCTGAGAGGGTGGGCTGAGGGGACTGGGGGGCTGGGGGCTGACGGGCTGAGAGGGTGGGCTGAGGGGACTGGGGGGCTGACGGGCTGAGAGCGTGGGCTGAGGGGACTGGGGGGCTGAGTACAAGCAGCTGGAGGTTGTCTGATTAAGACTGTTCTATTGGTGTAACTTAAGTGGGATTATTAAAGAAGGAGTGTGTGGTGGCTAAAGAGCCACTGAGAGATCCATTGAATCGTTTTGTGGAGTATTCGAGATTATTATTTATGATAGATATGTTTTTTTACTCCAGAAATATGGCTGGAGAGCACATTTTGTAAAAATGGCATACATTAGATTCCCTCTCAGCTTTATGTTATTTATCAGCCTACTGGTCTACTGTAGTATTAGTCATAGTAAACTCAGCAAAAAAAAAGATACATCCTCTCACTGTCAACTGCGTTTATTTTCAGCAAACTTAACATGTGTAAATATTTGGATGAACATAACAAGCTCAACATAACATGCTCAAAGAGATTGAGATCTGGGCTTTTCGCTGGCCATGGCAGAACAGTGACATTCCTGTCTTGCAGGAAATCACACAGAGAATGAGCAGTATTGCTGGAGGGTCATGTCAAGATGAGCCTGCAGGAAGGGTACCACATGAGGAAGGAGGATGTCTTCCCTGTAACGCACAGTGTTGAGATTGCCTGCAATGACAACAAGCTCGATGATGCTGTGACACACCGCCCCAGACCATGATGGACCCTCTACTTCCAAATCGATCCTGCTCCAGAGTACAGGCCTCGGTGTAATGCTCATTCCTTCTACAATAAACGTGAATCCGACCATCACCCCTGGTAAGACAAAACCGTGACTCGTCAGTGAAGAGCACTTTTTGCCAGTCCTGTCTGGTCCAGCGACGGTGGGTTTGTGCGTTGTTGCCGATGATGTCTGATGAGGACCTACCTTACAACAGGCCTACAAGCCCTCTGTCCAGCCTCTCTCAGCCTATTGCAGACAGTCTGAGCACTGTTGGAGGGATTGTGCGTTCCTGGTGTAACTCGGGCAGTTGTTGTTGCCATCCTGTACCTGTCCCGCAGGTGTGATGTTCGGATGTACCGATCCTGTACAGGTGTTGTTACGCGTGGTCTGAAACTGTGAGGATGATCAGCTGTCCGTCCTGTCTCCCTTTAGCTCTGTCTTAGGCGTCTCACAGTATGGACATTGCAATTTATTGGCCACATCTGCAGTCCTCATGCCTCCTTGCAGCATGCCTAAGGCACATTCACGCAGATGAGCAGGGACCCTGGGCATCTTTCTTTTGGTGTTTTTCAGAGTCAGTCGAAAGGCCTCTTTAGTGTCCTAAGTTTTCATAACTGTGACCTTAATTGGCTACCGTCTGTAAGCTGTTAGTGTGTTAACGACTGCTCCACAGGTGCATGTTCATTCATTGTTTATGGTTCATTGAACAAGCATGAGACACAGTGTTTAAACCCTTTACAATGAAGATTTGTATTTGTATTTGTATTTTTACGAATTATCTTTGAAAGACAGGCTCCTGAAAAAGGGATGTTTCTTGTTTTGCTGGGTTTAGTTGTACTAGGGGTGTTGAATAAGTCCAAAAAGAAAACTATTGGTGGATGTGATTGGCCAGTTGGTATACAATTATGTTAAGAATCAAATATCTTCAGGTTACATTAACTTTAATTAAGGGCTTGATTTAATCCATAATGCTGAAGTTCAGCTCCATTGTGCTATTGAAATTCTTCAGCGCTACTTATTGAATCGAGCCCTAATAAATAAATATCTTATTGGACCATATTCAGCAAAAAAAAAATGTTTAGCATACTCAGCTATTCCTCTGTTGAATCTGCAGCCAATATGAAACTTGTATGATATGTCTGGAGCATGTTCTCACTCACTTCACACCTTCCAGTGATGTGAAGAATCAATATTTGAGGAGGAAGAGAGACAGGGAGCATTTCACACAACATTTCCATAGGGTGTCAGTACATTTCCATAGCTTAGTACATTTCCATAGCGTGTGTCATACATTTCCATAGTGTGTCAGTTTCATAGTAGTACATTTCCAGTACATTTCCATAGCGTGTATCAGTACATTTCCATAGCTGTGTGTACATTTCCATAGTACATTTCCATAGAGCAGTACATTTCCATAGTGTCAGTACATTTCCATAGCTGTGTGTTTCAGTGTGTCATTTTCCATAGCTTGTCAGTTTCAGTACATTTCCATAGCTTTTCCATAGTGTCAGTACATTTCCATAGAGTGTGTCAGTACATTTCCATAGAGTGTGTCAGTACATTTCCATAGCGTGTGTCAGTACATTTCCATAGAGTGTATCAGTACATTTCCATAGAGTGTGTCAGTACATTTCCATAGAGTGTGTCAGTACATTTCCATAGAGTGTGTCAGCACATTTCCATAGAGTGTGTCAGTACATTTCCATAGCGTGTGTCAGTACATTTCCATAGCTTGTGTCAGTACATTTCCATAGCTTGTGTCAGTACATTTCCATAGAGTGTGTCAGCACATTTCCATAGAGTGTGTCAGTACATTTCCATAGTGTGTCAGCACATTTCCATAGCGTGTGTCAGTACATTTCTGATATTGCAGAGTCACAGTGTTGACACTTCATAACAAAATAGTACTAAATGCTTTTAATTCCAAACAGATCTTGAAAAAGACTACAGATATTGCAAATATAACTAGTCTATCTCATATACACAAAATGAATTTCTACTGAAAAGGTGGACCTTGGTCATTCTATTGGAAGTATGGAACTATTACTGGCTATTGAGATTTGGGAGAAAACACATTCCTGTTTATATTACCCTTTGGTTTGCTCCACAAAAAGAGTGACATTTGGGTAGTGTTATTCTGTCAAAAAAACATATTTCACCTAATATTATCATTCTGTCAGAAGGAGCAAACGTTTCAATTAATAAAAAACACGTTTTTCCTATTCAAGAGGTCAAATTAAGAAAAAATGGCAATTAAAGTAACAGGATTGACCGTAACAGGATGGACAATTTATCTTAAATCAGCTATAACCCCCTGCAAGCTTAACAAAACAAAACTTGTTAAAACATTTCTAGCCCATCTATGGGTAACAGGCTTGAAGTGTTATGCTCAACGCTAACAGTTTTTTTTTACCACAAAACAACAGAAAATGACACTTTTTAAAAAAATCTTTATTTAACTAGACAAGTCAGAACAAATTCTTATTTACAAGTCAGATGACGCTGGGCCAATTGTGCACCGCCCTATGAGACTCTCAATCATGGCTGTTTGTGACACAGCCTGGATTTGAACCAGGGTGTCTGTAGTGACACTTCTAGAACTGAGATACGGTGTTTTAGACCACTACACCACTCGGGACTGCTGTGCTATTTGGGTACATGCTCCCTGTTCAGTATTTCTTTAAAAATATATCATTTCATAGAAATACTTTCAGCATATTAAAATCTGTCTAGTTTACATAACAGGGTTGACCTTAAAATGTGAGACAAATGTAAATTAATCACTAATGCAAGAAAATATCTCGGGTTTACAGTGACATGGGGGGGGACATTTTGGGGTTGTGTGGTAAAATCTTCAGCGAAGTCAGAAAAACATGACGAGGGCCATTTCAAAATGACAATTTTTGGCACTTTAGCGAGTATTTATTCATATAAAAAATAGGATATATTACATTTTCCATGTAGTTTGTATTAAAGGGCACTTCATTTAATGTAGCAGGCTTTAAAATGTCTACTTGAAATATCAAAAATATTAGTAGAATGACCCTGTTATATTCAGCCCTAAACCTCAGCTCACTAGGCTGAAGACAAGACTACATTCCAGTCTTTGACAGAGGAAAAAAAGTGCTTAACTTCAGACAAACACGCTATTTAATGCAGGTGGTTCTTGGATGGCCCATGTCTATCCCATAGAAATATAATCTCATGCTATACTGGACGAAAATATAAACGCAACATGTAAAGTGTTGGTCCCACGTTTCATGAGCTGAAATAAACGATCCCAGATATTTTCCACATGCAAAAAAAAGCTTACTTCTCTCAAATGTGTTTACATCACTGTTAGTGAGAATTTCTACTTTGCCAAGATAATCCATCCACCTGACAGTTGTGGCATATCAATAAGCTGATTAAAAAAGCATGATCCTTACACAGTTGGACCTTTTGCTGGGGACAATAAAAAGCCACTTTAAAATGTGCAGTTTTGTCTCACAACACAATGTCACAGGTGTCTCAAGTTTTGAGGGAGTATGCAATTGGTATGCTCACTGCAGGAATGTCCACCACAGCTGTTGCCAGAGAATGTAATGTCCATTTATCTACCATAAACCGCATCCAACGTCATTTTATAGAATTTGGCAGTAGGTCCAATGAGCCTCACAACCGCAGGCCACGTGTAACCACGCTAGTCCAGGACCTCCACATCCGGCCTCTTCACTTGCGGGATCGTCTGAGGCAATGCGGAGGAGAATTTCTGTCTGTAATAAAGCCCTTTTGTGGGGAAAAACTCCTTCTGATTGGCTGGGCCTGGCTCCCCAGTGGGTGGGCCTGACTCCCAAGTGGTGACCCCATACCCTCCCAGGCTCACCCATGGCTGTGTCCTTGCCCAGTCATATGTCATATGAAGTACATAGATTAGGACCTAATTTATTTATTTATTTCCTTATATGAACTGTAACTCGGTAAAATCTTTGAAATTGTTGCATGTTGCGTTTATATTTTTGTTCAGTATAGTTCTGTGGTCTATACATCCAATGGTATTATAAAGTACAAAGCTTGTCAAACCAAGCACTTAAAAAAATCCAGATTTCATGCCATTGAAATGCTGGATACTAGCAAGTAGGACTGAATGACATGCCTGGTTTGCAACAGGCTGGCTGCTGTATGTGTAACTTGTTCAGTCATACCAATGGTTCAAATGTCTTCATGTCTTTAATCATTTCACCATAGAAAATACTACTTATAAAATATGAACACATCACACATATGGAACAGTTAAAATAATAATTGTTCACACCAATACTTGGTTCACACTAACACCAACCTGTACTCAACATAATAAACACTTCAAACAGCCTACCCGACCGCTCGGAGGCCTCTGCATGGTCCTAAAGCACACAGTTGCCTCATTTTGTATCACATTCCAATGACAAAACCGGCAGGGGACAAAAATGCAATTTCAGAATGTGGGGGGGCATGTCACCCCGGCCCCAGTGAAAGTTGCGCCCCTGTTATTGTTTCAAATTGTTCACATTAAAAATGCTCACAGTATTACAACATGTTTGGCAATTGTTTCTGTGCAAACCCATACATTTGACTGTAAAAAGAGTAGGCCTACATTGTGTTTTTGTTTGTGAATATGCACAGCACATTGGTGCATAGCCATTGGGCTGTATCCTAAGTCCAGTTGATATGGATTCTATAACAGCAGTGCAACACTACAGTACTTTCTATTTAGAAGAGCACAGATACTTTCACGCGTTCAGGAGGTGAAACGTTCTGGGAATGTTGCAGAAAGAAATGCTTCCTGTAGAGCTTTCTATGACATGATTTCCAATTCCATTAGACAGAAAATAGTGTATGTTCTACATAATATATATGTATCTGAACATTCTGTTACATTACACCCTACTGAGTACGATCCTGGTTAAAAGTCACTGATGGTGGATTGACAACAAAGCCCATAGGTATAGATATGGTCTTGGTCCTGGTCATAGAGATTTGTTCGTTATATGTGAAATTATCAGTATGTTTGCAAACATACAGCTATTGCTACAAGTTGTTCTTGGTCATTTGACACCAGTCAGACTGTATTCAGTCCGAGTCAGACGGAGGTCTGCCTTGTACATCCAGGCACTCAACATATCTCACAACTCATTGAGTAATCTACAGAATATCTACAGTAAACCAATGGGATACAACATACTTCACCATAATGACATTTAAGGGAAAAAATATCTTAAACATTTTGTGGCGCTTTAAATAAAGAGGGTTGACACACTGTGTCTCAAAAATCTGCGACTGAAAGCTAAACATTAAAGGTCCAAAACAGCCATTTTTATCTCAATATCAAATAATTGATGGGTTACAATTAAGTGCCTTACTGTGATTGTTTTCATTTAAAATGGTCAAAAATAAACGAAAATAGCTACTTAGCAAAGAGCAATTTCTCAGGCAAGAAGTTTGCTCGGACTGTCTTGGAGAGATCTGAGTGGGGAGGAGAAAACAGAAAACTAAGCTGTTATATGCAGAGGTTTGGATCTCTCTTTCTTATTGGTCTATTAACTAATTTACCATGCTCCATCCCACCAAATAGCTCTTACACTAAAAGGGGATTATAATAATTTTCCCAATATCACAGTATTATTCCAACCTCATAGCCTAGAAATATGTATAAAACTCAGGAAATCACGTTTTTTACTGCACTTTGCCTTTAAACAATGCAATAAACCATTGACAAGAGTATTTGTTCGTTCTTCACTTCTGAAATATTTTGGACGTAGTTCTAAGCCCTGCTCAGAACCACAGCTACAAAATACAAAAGTTATTATCACCCAGCAAATGTTAGTTGTCAAAGGACGACTAGGCCTAATACTAGGTACAAATCTGGCGGTCTGTCCACCAGCAGCACAGTGGCAGAGCCAGCCTGCCCCGGGGGGAGAAAGAGGGCCTTTGGTTTGTGGTGTGGCATGAACCACTGCACCAGGAGAGTGAGGTACTGTTCTGTTAAGACAGCCATGATACGTAAGGTAGGCTGTCGATCCTATAACTACCGGGTCCAGTCAGTCTCAGAGCCGTAATGTAGCAGCTCTGCCTTGTGTCACTCTGTCTGTCAACCAATACGTCGGTCTTTACGCTGACACAGTGCTGACAGTGCGCTCTCTCTTCCCACTGGCCAGGTTCCTCTTCTTACAGTAGGTGTAGAGGGCCGTCAAAGGGATACAGCAGACAGAGGAGGCTAGGAGGAGGCCGATGAAGGCTTGGGCGTAGGGAGGATACTCCGTCACCACAGACTTCCCCTGGAGGAGGGGGAAGACAACAGGACAGGCAGAGATCAACATTGTATCTGGGTGCATGAATAAAACCCGAAGCATCATATTCTGTTACAGTACTTTTCTTTCATTCATGTATGACTGGTACAACCAAATCCCCCTTTGGGGATTAATAAAGTAGTACCTTATCTTACCAGTTTTTTGGGCCGAGTGCTTGTTAGTGTAATGACAGGGTTATTGCTAAGATATTGGAGACAAAAAGAGAGGCCTTACCAGTTCTTTGTTCCAGGCCTGGTATGTGGGCGTTCCTCCCTGGATGTAGTTGACGATGTAGAAGATGAACAGGGCAATGAGGAGGATGGGACTGACTCCTGCCAACATGATCTTCCAGTAGCAGTTAAGACGATGACCTAACATGTCTTCTACATCCTTCTCAAACCTGGAGAGGGAAAGGTTGCAGGAGCATTGACATGATGACTATGTCTAGTAGGGCAGCCCCCTGCACCGCTCTGATTCAGAGGGGTTGGGTTGAATGCAGAAGACACATTCAGTTCTGCATCTCACTAGGTATCCCCTTTCCCTTCCCTAAAATACTTTCATATATTTTGTACGGGCAAAAGACAACCTTGGTATTTTAGTTTAAAAATGAATTCAACATTCAAAGGAAATTGCTTATATGCTTCATAAGGCATTTTGCTTTTAATAAACAGTACAAGCCCAACTTAAAAACTACAGGACAACCAAGTCAAAAGCCTGAGAGAAGAGTGAAAGGAATGTGAGGTATTTGTGGAGGATTATGCTAAGTGTTGTTTGGCATTACTGGACACAATACAGCTTTTATGAGGTACTTTAAAGATTTAACTCTACTGGCTGCTAACACAACTGCAGTAGGGCTACACATTCTCCAGTAGAAACTGTTTCAAATAAATTCAGCTCAACTATTGTTTCTTGGAGATAAGGTACTATATGATGAAATGTGCTAGTTTTTTTGATTTCACACAGCAAAGGTGATGATGCTTAGAAAGTTTCTGAAATTAGTCATTCTTCATTGTCAATATTGTGCACACACACACACACACACACACCTTTTGATGCCATATATGTAGCAGACGGTGATAACTTCAATGAGGACGATGAAGAGCAGAGAGAAGGTGGCTCCATAGTCGTTGAACATGGTGAACCAGTAGTTCCCAGAGCGGGTGGTGAAGCCCAGGCCAAGCAGCAGGCAGAATAGACACACCAGACCTACAAGATATGACAACACACCTGTTAGTCACACACACCAGACCTACAGGATATGACAACACACCTGTTAGTCACACACACCAGACCAGGATATGACAACACACTTGTTAGTCACACCCACCAGACGTACAGGATATGACAACACACCTGTTAGTCACACACACCAGACCTACAGGATTGGCCCACTCAGCCTAGTCGACCAAGCTTATCTCTGTCCTGGCAACCCAATGGTTGTACCAGCTTCCCCCGATGTTAGGACAGCAGAGTCCCTGTCCATCTTCTGAAAATGTCTCATCAAATAATATCTTAAATAAGGTAATAAATAAGACATTAAAAACTTTCACTTGTATTTTCCTACTAGCACTGACTTTGCTGAAAACTTCTTTATTAAGAAAACATTTATTTACTACGACTGTGATATGTAGTTCTCTCACCCAGCCACACACACACACACACACACACACACACACAGACACACACACACACACACACACACACACACACACACACACACACACACACACACACACACACACACACACACACACACACACACACACACACACACACACACACCTAACTCAAGCAGCAGGCAGAACAGATACACCAACCTAAAGGTCAAGGGTCAACCCTAACCCTCATGTTCATACCTTAGCTCAATTCTTACCCTCAACCACAACCCTAACCCTAGCTTCACGACCACACCGTAGCTCAACCCTAACCCCTCTTCCACTCATCACCCCTTCTCTCTCACCATTGAGTGTTTTGGTGCTCATGTAGTGGCTGATGAACTTCAAGTCACTGAGGGGGGTGATGACGGCGATGACGTTGCCCAGCATACTGCCCATGCCCAGCAGCAGCAGCATGATGAAGTAGAGCACAGACCACAGCTGAGACACGGGCATGTTCTTAATGGCCTCACTGTACACTATGAAGGCCAGGCCTGTACCCTCAACAGCCTGAGAGGAGGGAGAGAGGGAGGGAGGGAGGGAGGGAGGGAGGGAGGGAGGGAGGGAGGGAGGGAGGGAGAGAGAGAGAGAGAGAGAGAGAGCATAGAGCATAGTGCAAAAAGTGGCTAAAGTCAGTATTTCATTTTTTGCTTTCCTCCATTGGAAACTTAAGTGGGATAGTTTATTAAAGACAAAATGGAAAATCCAGGAGACAATTGAAAATTAAATATTAACATTAATTGTAACTGCAACAACCAATGATACTTGCCACATCTCACTACCACCACCGAGTAAAATAAAGTTGTATAGGTGACATTGAACTATTACTAAAAGATGAACGATTTATAGAATGGTGAGTAAAGTTTTTATTGACTCACAGTATAATTAATACATTTTGTTTCTACATGATAACATATTGTCAGGAAACCAGAGGTATTTTGTTAGATTATGGGCTCGATTCAATCCATATTAAGGAAGTTCTGTGCTATAGTGCAAACATTTTAAGGTAAGATTGGATTGAGCCGATTTATGCATCAGTCACCGTGAACGCGGGAACACTGCCTTTAAATATCAATCTCGCTATATCGCAGAACTTCTGCGATTCAGATTGAATAGAGCACTAAGAGAAGTAGTAAATGAAGTCTTATCAGTATTTTGCACACGTTTTCCTTTTGAGTTTATTAGTTCATTTGAGTTGTGTGTTAACATGACCTACCGTGTCTAGTTCAGCCTCTAGGTCACAGGTCTCCAGCCTACCTCCCAGACTGGCAAACTGTTCTGGGTGTGTCCTGTTCAGCTCAGCGATCCAGTGGTTGACATTCTCCAGACTGATGGTGTCCTCTGCTAGATCAAAGGTGTTCAGGAGCAGCAGCCGCACCCTGGAAGAAGAAGAGAAATGTCAGTGTCATGAAAAGGACAAGTGGTGTAGTGCGGTTTCTCTGAACTTTTTTTAGATGGGATGGGGTGGGCCAGGTAACTTCCTGCTATTCTATGCATTTTGCCATGAGGTTGAGAGAAGATTTAGCAGTTTTATAGCTAATTTCCTGTCATTCTAAAAATTTTGCCATGGCTTATGTCATTTATAAATTTTTTGGTTGGGACCTCCCCGCCTAGTGGGGCTGCATGCTACGCCACTGGAAAGGACATTTCTGATCTGAATCATACAGTATATCTAGCACCCTATACAATTCCTCTCATTGCTGATCTAGATTCCAATGCTTTCCCCAGTCCAAGCAGCTATCATCTCTTCCATCTGTATGTCTGCAGAAAGTGCTACAGTCTACAGACGTTAAATTAATTGTATATGTTTGACCTAGAATTGTTTACATTTGTACTGGATGAGTGCTGCTGGCTGGTGTTACCTACTTCTCTGAGTTGAAAGTTCAATGCCAAAGTCATTGAGACAACCAACCAGACCGCGACCCCACCCAGGGCCTCACCTCTCCAGGCAGCTCTCGTAGTTGAAGGTGGCCTTAAAGCCATAGATGGAGAAGGTGACGATACTGGCGAAGATGGAGGTGCCGCTGTTGACCATGGACACGATGATGGCCTGCTTCTCAAAGTTGTTGTTGTACTGGTTGTAGCTGGCAAAGGCAATGAGGGATCCAAAGCCCAGGCCCAGAGAGAAGAAGATCTGAGTGGCCGCGTTGATCCACGTGGTGGGTTTAGCCAGCTGTTCCATCTGAGACAGCAAACACACACACATTAGTAATGGCACACACACACACATGTGTAAAGCAGGATTAACCATAACAGAACAATGTACATGAGCTACCATACCTTGGCTGTGAAAACATAGATCTATTGCATCGCATCTATGCCGCTCTGTCTTTGCTCATCCATATATTTATATGTACTTATTCTTATTCAATCCCTTTACTTAGATTTGTGTGTATTAGGTAGTTGTTGGGGAATTGTTAGATGACTTGTTAGATATTGCTGCACTGTCGGAACTACAATCACAAGCATTTCGCTACACTCACAATAACATCTGCTAACCATGTGTATGTGACCAATAAGATTTGATTTGATCAATAACATTGTTTCATTCATCTAATCATTCGTACCTTGGGCGTGAACATGTACTTTACACCGTTGATGGATCCGTGAAGGGTGACCCCACGGATGAGGTAGATGATGAGGACCAGGTAGGGGAATGTGGCTGTGAAGTACACCACCTAGAGAGGGCAGAAACAGCAGGGGGATTCAGGGTCAAAGTTCAACTATGCTGCACTGGTTGCCTGTTTGCCAACACAAATTTGGCCCACTTTTCCCATGGTTTTATAATGTTGCTCACTGAATTTACTGTGAAGTGGTAGGTGGAAGTGAACTTGTTTGTGTATATCTTTCCATCAATTGATAACGATGCTATTACTTTTCTATTATTTCTCTCTGTATTGTTGGGAAGGTCTGTATGAAACCATTTCACTGTTAATCTACACCTGTTGTTTATGAAGCATGTGATGATTAAAATGTGACCTCTTCTAGGTCATTTTAGATCAAAATCAAAAGCCTCTTGTCAGAACGAATCAGAACGACTCAAAACGATTCAGTTTTCACGGGACCTCTTGCGTGTTATAATAAAGATCATAGGCAGCTCGTGAGTTTCAAGTTTGGGGAAGCTTACAAATTATCCTACCGTTTCTACCTATCTGCATGACAGTTATTTTTCGTGGAACAGCTTCATTTAAATAATAACGTTTTCGTTTCTCAAAATTACTCTCACGTGGTTAATCAGAAAAATCTGAATTAAAATCTGAATTAATGCAAGAGCACCAGCCTTTGCCACATGGACACATAGATACACTGTGATCCATTGGCAGCTAAAGAAATTAGAACATGGAACTCAGCGTTAGCCTATAGGCCAATGCAGCAGTAGGCATATAACTTCCATCGTCAATGAAGTAAAATAGGCCTAAAACAAATTAAAACAGTAGAAAATATTCTTGTGAAAATTCTGTTTTTTCAAACGCATTAGCCTTTCTACTCTGCCTGTCTGCCTCCCTTTCTATCTGTCTTGACTTGAGCTATCGCTAGTGAAGTGCACCATTGTTTAAATTTAGCAGGTTGGCGTGCTCAGACGTGTGCGCTCCCTCTACGTTATGACAGAGAAACCATACACATGCTCATTTCCCACATGGAGCACTCCAAACGAAAATCATTGAAAAAAATTGACAAAACTCCTAAATAAACCAAAACCTGTTTCTCACAAGTGTAGCAGGTTGTGAACTCTGCAAACAACGTTTCCACTCCAAGAATGAGAACGGTAAATTACTGTAATACATGAATTAACAGAAATGTATGTAACCAAATGACGGGGATTAACGGTAACTTTATTAGGCCTACTGGTTACATACTGTATATAATGGGGAATTGATCAAAAATAAGCAATCAAAGGGAAAACAATTCCCACAATAAACAATTAATGTGAAGAATTGTTGGAAGACATTGGAGCACATTTTTGAGAGCTGGGTGCATGCATTCTGGAGAGAGACGCAGATGCCCATATTTTCGCCACTCACCCGTCCCCTTATTCATGTCTCAACATTTTAAATGATACTCAAGACACATTATCTTCACACATTTGTAGATGCTTTTCACTGGCATCCGCAACTCAATAATCAGATAGGTCTATTGCCACGCGCGCTGACAAATTTGCGGCTTCCCAAATAGGGCCTACAGCACTTGTGATTTGAAACAATCCACAGCTAGTTTAAAAAATGAAGACGCTAATGACGCTCTGTGGCTAAGTCAAGCTCTCTGGTAAAGTATTTTTAATTATTTTATTTAGACAGGAGTAATTATATAATTTTGGCAAAACATCAATTAACTTTAGGGGAAGCCAGCATCGAACAGTGCACGGTTTCCTTTCTAATTCACAAGTGGCTGAAACCAGAGATTTGTATATAATGACCAGATTCTCATCTCTGCACTAACAATGTGAGTCGTGGTCCCAAAGGCGGGAATGTAGGCGACAAGCTTATATCTGCATATTATGCCCATAGAAAGACATTGGGCTTATTCAGGATAGATTTGGACGTGAGTGAGCCCTCTGGATAAGAGCGTCTGCTAAATGACTCAAATGTAAAAATGTAAATGTAAACAATGCAGCAGATGTCACTGATGGTGTCTGGACAGAAAAGGTAAGTCACGCCATACTCCTTTTGTCCAGAGAGCATCAGATACATGGTCTACACATACGGAGACATGGTTGTTTCACTGCTGTTTCACTCGCTCAGACGCTTTATCTGAGATTGATGCGTCTTTGTGTCCGTGCGTGTCTCGGATAAATCATTTATTAAAACTTCAATATTTTATTTGGACTGGCAAGGAGGTACAGCAGGGCAGGCCAGACCCCCTAGGGCCCGCCCATAACACCAGTTCTGCCATGAGTCCACTGTGAAAAGCAGACCAGAAAACAGTTCTCTGTCTGTGTTGACACGGTATCCTTTACTTTCACCCTGGCTTGTCTCCTCAGAGACTCCTACTCCAGATAGTTTTGTAATGAAGTAGGCCAAGGTTTTCAAAACTTTCTTATGATGCCCCCTCACTCTCTCAGCAGATGTTTTCCTCAGTTCAGTAAAGATCCATTGGATCTGCTTCTCCTTTCCCTGCTCCATAATTCTGAGTTGGCAAACTGCAGCCACAAGCTTTGACTGTTTTATTCGCCAGGCCTTGATGGACAACTATCTGACCATATAGAATATTGAACTGTTTGTACCTTGTCTCGCCATTACGAAGAACTTTCTTGACCCTTTCCTTTGTTATCGAGGTCACCTCTCAGCTGAATGTTTTCCTCTGCTCAGTAAAAATACAGGTAACTGCCAAAATAAAGGAAACACGTGACTAAATGAGGGATACAAAGTATAATGAAAGCAGGTGCTTTCACACAGGTGTGGTTCCTGAGTTAATTAAGCAATTAGCATCCCATCATGCTTAGGGTCATGTATACAAATACTGGGCAGGTCATTATTTTTGCCACCATGGCTATGCCCCCATCCACAGGGCATGAGGCGTCACTGAATGAGCATGAAACGATGTAAACCATATGCCAAGGCCATCTCATTCACCAGATCTCAACCCAATTGAACACTTATGGGAGATTCTGGAGTGGTGCCTGCAACAGCGTTTTCACCACAATCAACAAAACACCAAATGGAATTTCTCGTGGAAGAATGGTGCTGCATGCCTCCGATAAATTTCCAGACACTTATAGAATCTATTCCAAGGTGCATTGAAGCTGTTCTGGCTCGTGGTGGCCCAATAACCTATTAAGACACTTTATGTTGGTGTTTCCTTTCTTTTGGCAGTTACCTGTATGACATAGGAGACGATAGAGACCTATGTCCACTAGAGCTGCAGCTAGTATGACATAAGGGTGCTATAACTGTCCTGACCCTGTCCATCGTTCCCGAGCTGAACTCTTGACCTCTCACCTTCCCGGTGGACTTGACCCCCTTGATGATGAACAGGTAGACAATAATCCAGGCCAGCAGGAGGCAGAGCGCCTGTCCCATGTGAATCCCTCCGTTCTCCTCGATGGACCCGGAGATGTCCAGGGTCTCTCTGTAGAAGAAGTACTGGGTGGGTGTGGCCCGCTCACACTCCTCCACAGGGCCGGTCAGGTTGCTGTTAACCGGGCACTCTGCCCATGGCAGGATCGACTGCAGCAGTGTGGGAGGAAACAGCACAGGTCAGGTCAGGCACAGGATGTTACAGATAGCACTAGAGCAATGAACTGCGTCTTCTAAGACTCCAAACAAAACAGTCTGCACAGGAACAATAGTGTGCACTCAAAGCTGAGTGGTGGCTTTGGTTCTGTTGGTTCTGGATACATCTGGCAATAAGATTGTAACAAGTTATTGAAGATTGTCTACATTTTATGATCGCATCATACATCTGAATGTAGGTCAAATAATTTGAATTTTGACATTGTGAGACTGGAACTAACCTGGAATGAATGAAAGAGGTACCAGAAACTCCATGCATTGATGACGTTGTAATAGAGGCATAGGTACATGGAGGTCACAACACTGGCCATACCTGGAACCAGCAGAGAGAAGAACAGATCCATTTAAACTATAAGCAGATAATAACTACTTTTTCAAAGTAACTTTAGTTAAGTAAACTATATTTTTCTTCCAGTGTGAAGTAATTGGTAGCTTAAACTATATACTATATTTTTAGAGTAGTTTCCCCAACACTGTACATTTGACACAAAAGTACTGGCCTAAATGTAACAAAACCATATATTTAAATATGTGTAATGTGATAAATTATAGGCAAGTTTATGTACTTTATTTAATGGCAATGTGCACCCATACATGTGTTGCACTCTATGTGCAGTGTCCTCTGTCCAAAAAAATATGAATAATAATAATAACAATAAATAAATAAATGATATATACAGTCCCAGTCAAAAGTTTGGACACACCTACTCATTCAAGGGTTATTTTTACTATTTTCTACTTTGTAGAATAATAGTGAAGACATCAATACTAGGAAATAACACATTTGGAATCACATAGTAACCAAAAAAGTGTTAAACAAAATGTTAATGTCTTCACTATTACTCTACAATGTAGAAAATAGTAATAAAACATTTAAAAACTTGATACAAATTAATGACTTAAAAATCATACAATGTGATTTTCTGGATTTTTGTTTTAGATTCAGTCAATCACAGTTGAAGTGTACCCATGATTAAAAAAACTACAGACTACATGCTTTGTAAGTAGGAAACCCTGCAAAATCGGCAGTGTATCAAATACTTGTTCTCCCCACTGTATATATATTTCAGTACTCACCCACTCCCCCCAGATAGGGGCTAATAGCTCTCCATGCTCCAATGCTGCCCAGACGCATCTTCTGGCCAATGGCTAACTCCATGTAGAACAGGGGTACCCCCAACAGGACCAGCATGAGCATGTATGGGATCAGGAACCCACCTGTGGACAGAAAAAGGACACACACAAAGTATATTTTACCATTCAAAACACCTGCAGTAGCAAAAACACACACATCATCTATAAGGTGATGAACTGAGCTTCAGATTCACATGACACCCAGATTTTAAATTTATTATGATTTTTAATTTTTTTTTAAGATTTCACCTTTATTTAACCAGGTAGGTTAGTTGAGAACAAGTTCTCATTTACAACTGCGACCTGGCCAAGATAAAGCAAAGTAGTGCGACATAAACAACAACACAGTTACACATTGCATAAACAAGCATACAGTACAATAACACAATTGAAAGAAAGAAAGTCTATATACAGTGTGTGCAAATGGCGTGAAGAGGTAATGCAATAAATAGGCCATAGTAGCAGAGTAATTACAATTTAGCAAATTAACACTGGAGTGATAGATGAGCAGATGATGATGTGCAAGTAGAAATACTTGTGTTCAAAAGAGCAGAAAAGTAAATAAAAACAATATGGGGATGAGGTAGGTAGATTGGGTTGGCTATGTACAGCTGCAGCGATCAGCTCAGATAGCTGATGTTTAAAGTTAGAGAGGGAAATATAAGTCTCCAGGTTCAGCGATTTTTGCAATTGTTCCCCCAATTTGTTGCAGAGAACTGGAAGGAAAGGCGGCCAAAGTAGGTGTTGGCTTTGGGGATGACCAGTGAGATATACCTGCTGGAGTGCGTGCTACGGGTGGGTGTTGTTATCGTGACCAGTGAGCTGAGATAAGGCGGAGCTTTACCGAGCATAGACTTATAGATGACCTGTAACCAGTGGGTCTGGCAACGAATATGTAGCAAGGGCCAGCCGACTAGAGCATAAAGGTCACAGTGGTGGGTGGTATAAGGGGCTGTGGTGACAAAACGGATGGCATTGTGATAGACTACATCCAGTTTGCTGAGTAAAGTGTTGGAAGCTATCTTGTAAATGACATCGCCGATGGCGAGGATCGGTCAGTTTTTACGAGGGTATGTTTTGGCGGGGTGAGTGAAGGAGGCTTTGTTGTGAAATAGGAAGCCGATTCCAGATTTCATTTTGGATTGGAGATGTTTAATATGAGTCTGGAAGGAGAGTTTACAGTCTAGCCAGACACATAGGTATTTGTAGTTGTCCACATATTCTAAGTCAGAACCGTCCAGAGTAGTGATGCTAGTCTTGCGGGCGGGTGCGGGCCGCGAACGGTTGAAAAGCATGCATTTAGTTTTACTAGCGTTTAAGAGCAGTTGGAGGCCACGGAAGGAGTGTTGTATGGCATTGAAGCTCATTTGGAGGTTAGCTAACACAGTGTCCAAAGAAGGGACAGATGTATACAGAATGGTGTCGTCTGCGTAGAGGTGGATCAGGGAATCACCCGCAGCAAGAGCGATATCGTTGATATATACAGAGAAAAGAGTCGGCCCGAGAATTGAACCCTTGAAAATGTGTTCTCATTCTTAATAGTTATACTTCATTTACATAATGAATGTGTTCTCGGTCCTTGTATTCTGTGAGAATGCTGTTCACTGACCACATCTCAGCATTCAACACCTTACAAGCTCATAACTAAGCTCAGGCAGCTCAGACTGCGTGGCCACGCATGACTCCAACACCATTAAGTTTGCTGACGACACGACGGTGAGACTGCCTATAGAGAGAAGGTCAGTGACCTGGCAGTGTGGTGCCAAGACAACAACCTCTCCCTCAATGTCAGCAAGACAAATGAGCTGATCGTGGACTACAGGAAACGCAGGGCTGAGCATCCATCCACATCGAAGGGTAGGTAGTGGAGCGGGTCAAAAGCTTCAAGTTCCTCGGTATCCACATCACTAAGGAATTAACACGGTCCACACACAAATCAAATCAAATCAACGTTTATTTGTCACATGCGCCGAATACAACAGGTGTAAACCTTACAGTGAAATGCTTACTTACAGGCTCTAACCAATGGTGCCAAAAAAAAGGTATGTGTGTGTGTGTGTGTGTGTGTGTGTGTAGGTGAGAAAAGAAATGTAACAACAGTTGAAAGACATCTGAAAAAAGAGTAGCAAGGCTATATACAGACACCTGTTAGTCAGGCGTATTGAACTAGTATGTACATGTAGGTATCGTTAAAGTGACTGTGCATATATGATGAACAGAGAGTAGCAGAAGCGTAAAAAGAGGGGTTGGCGGGTGGTGGGACACAATGCAGACAGCCCGGTTAGCCAATGTGCGGGAGCACTGGTTGGTCGGGCCAATTTAGGTAGTATGTACATGAATGTATAGTTAAAGTGACTAAGCATATAAGATAAACAGAGAGTAGCAGCAGTGTAAAAGAGGGGTTGGGGGAGGCACACAATGCAAATAGTCCAGGTAGTCTGGGCCATACGCACTACCCTCTGAAGTGCCTTGCGGTAGGAGGCTGAGCAATTGCCGTACCAGGCAGTGATGCAACCAGTCACGATGCTCTCGATGCTGCAGCTGTAGAACCTTTTGAGGATCTCAGGACCCATGCCAAATTTTTTAGTTTCCTGAGGGGGAAAAGGCTTTGTCATGCCCTCTTCACAACTGTCTTGGTGTGTTTGGACCAATCTAGTTTGTTGTTGATGTGAACACCAAGGAATTTGGAGCTCTCAACCTGCTCCACTACAGCCCTGTCGATGAGAATGGGGACGTGCTCCTTTTCCTGTAGTCCACAATCATCTCCTTAGTCTTGGTTACATTGAGGGGTAGGTTGTTATTCGGGCACCACCCGGCCAGGTCTCTGACCTCCTCCCTATAGACTGTCTCGTCGTTGTCGGTGATCAGGCCTACCACTGTTGTGTCGTCAGCAAACTTAATGATGGTGTTGGAGTCGTGCCTCAACCCCATCACATCACAACATTGCCTCTTCCCCCTCTTCCCCCTCTTCCCCCCTCTTCCCCCTTGACCGCAAGGGCCTGCAGAGGATAGTTTGTACGGCCCAGTATATCACTGGGGACGAGCTTCCTGCCATCTACACCAGGTGGTGTCAGAGAAAGGCCCTAAAAATTGTCCAAGACTCCAGCCACCCAAGTCACAGAATGTTCTCTCTTCTAACGCAGGGCAAGTGGTACCGATGCACCAAGTCTGGAACAACAGGACGCTGAACAGCTTCTACCCCCAAGCCATACGACTACTAAATAGTTAACCAAATAGCTACCCAGACTATCTGCATTGACCTTCTTTTTACTAACTCTTTTAGTAAGTCAAAGAGACTAACTCTGTTACTTAGTCACTTTACCCCTACCTACAGTGCCTTGCGAAAGTATTCGGCCCCCTTGAACTTTGCGACCTTTTGCCACATTTCAGGCTTCAAACATGAAGATATAAAACTGTATTTTTTTGTGAAGAATCAACAACAAGTGGGACACAATCATGAAGTGGAACGACATTTATTGGATATTTCAAACTTTTTTAACAAATCAAAAACTGAAAAATTGGGCGTGCAAAATTATTCAGCCCCCTTAAGTTAATACTTTGTAGCGCCACCTTTTGCTGCGATTACAGCTGTAAGTCGCTTGGGGTATGTCTCTATCAGTTTTGCACATCGAGAGACTGAAATTTTTTCCCATTCCTCCTTGCAAAACAGCTCGAGCTCAGTGAGGTTGGATGGAGAGCATTTGTGAACAGCAGTTTTCAGTTCTTTCCACACATTCTTGATTGGATTCAGGTCTGGACTTTGACTTGGCCATTCTAACACCTGGATATGTTTATTTTTGAACCATTCCATTGTAGATTTTGCTTTATGTTTTGGATCATTGTCTTGTTGGAAGACAAATCTCCATCCCAGTCTCAGGTCTTTTGCAGACTCCATCAGGTTTTCTTCCAGAATGGTCCTGTATTTGGCTCCATCCATCTTCCCATCAATTTTAACCATCTTCCCTGTCCCTGCTGAAGAAAAGCAGGCCCAAACCATGATGCTGCTGCCACCACCATGTTTGACAGTGGGGATGTTGTTCAGGGTGATGAGCTGTGTTGCTTTTACGCCAAACATAACGTTTTGCATTGTTGCCAAAAAGTTCAATTTTGGTTTCATCTGACCAGAGCACCTTCTTCCACATGTTTGGTGTGTCTCCCAGGTGGCTTGTGGCAAACTTTAAACAACACTTTTTATGGATATCTTTAAGAAATGGCTTTCTTCTTGCCACTCTTCCATAAAGGCCAGATTTGTGCAATATACGACTGATTGTTGTCCTATGGACAGAGTCTCCCACCTCAGCTGTAGAGCTCTGCAGTTCATCCAGAGTGATCATGGGCCTCTTGGCTGCATCTCTGATCAGTCTTCTCCTTCTATGAGCTGAAAGTTTAGAGGGACGGCCAGGTCTTGGTAGATTTGCAGTGGTCTGATACTCCTTCCATTTCAATATTATCGCTTGCACAGTGCTGCTTGGGATGTTTAAAGCTTGGGAAATCTTTTTGTATCCAAATCCGGCTTTAAACTTCTTCACAACAGTATCTCGGACCTGCCTGGTGTGTTCCTTGTTCTTCATGATGCTCTTTGCGCTTTTAACGGACCTCTGAGACTATCACAGTGCAGGTGCATTTATACGGAGACTTGATTACACACAGGTGGATTGTATTTATCATCATTAGTCATTTAGGTCAACATTGGATCATTCAGAGATCCTCACTGAACTTCTGGAGAGAGTTTGCTGCACTGAAAGTAAAGGGGCTGAATAATTTTGCACGCCCAATTTTTCAGTTTTTGATTTGTTAAAAAAATGTGAAATATCCAATAAATGTCGTTCCACTTCATGATTGTGTCCCACTTGTTGTTGATTCTTCACAAAAAAATACAGTTTTATATCTTTATGTTTGAAGCCTGAAATGTGGCAAAAGGTCGCAAAGTTCAAGGGGGCCGAATACTTTCGCAAGGCACTGTATATGGACATATTTATCTCAATTACCTCGTACCCCTGCACACGGACTCGGTACCCGTACCCGTGTATATAGCCAAGTTATCATTACTCTTTGTGTATTTATTCCTTGTGTTATTACTCTATGCATTGTTGTGAAGGGCCCATAAGCATTTCACCATAAGTCTACAATTGTTGTTGATTTGATACTCTATGAGGAAATAGCAAAAAACAATTTAACTGTCTGTTTGAGATACAAGTTTGGGTTTTTGAAGTGTATTTTATCCAATTTATGCTTTGGACATAAATACGAGTATATGATTAGACAATAACATTATTTGGGTATGAGTTAACACAATATTAACTTTTACGTGTTTTGTTTTCACTGGACAGTTACATTAAGGCAATAACTCTACAATAAGAAATACAGAATAACTCTACTTGCATACCACACCTGTATTTACAGAATGGACATATTGGCCTTAAAGCAACAGAGGCATCAAGGAGTCTCCTGTATGTGAACATTTTCTATGAATCTATGAATGAAAGAACACATGATAACACCTGTTGTAAAACGTTGCAATCAGTTGAGACCATTAAAAGTGAAATGCAAATGTTAATCCATTGTTATTCTGTGATAAACAACGGGTGCATTGTTATTCTGTGATAAACAACGGGTCCGTTGTTATTCTGTGATAAACAACGGGGCCTGTTAAGGGTTAAAAATGTGATCTATATCAGTCTAAACGGAGTGGAAAGCTATTTTATGCGTGCGCTTTTGAAAGCTCCTTTATATATGCGCTTTGGTACGTCCATACCCTCTGTTTTTGAGAGGACTAATGGTTCTTAGTGACTTATGGGGGAGGAAAATGAAAAATACGAATTGAACTAACAACTAAGTGAGATAATTTTTTAAACCATTGCACATTTCCTGCACCATTAACTTTTAGAGGAAGAAAACAAATGGCTGCACAGTAAACACCTTCACTCACTAGAAATGTTTAACAATGTGACTGACTCTAACCAATATAGTAATTGTTCAGATTCCATGTAAATGGATAATAAACTGACAACGTTTCACCCAGGGTAAAACAATAACTAACCCATTCTACAACCACACAACATCAGTGTGCCATTGCGCATGGATAAAGGTAAATAAATTGGACACTGACTGGCTATTCATATAGCCTACATTACCACTTTTAATCAGTAAACAGTAATTGTATTCATTCATTTTACACAGTGTCCAATATTGCAGTTCTATATTTAATCAAAAAAATAACTGTTGGCCTAAATGTACAATAGATTATGGATTAAACCAAAAATTAGGCTATGCGCTGCACCTAAACAATAAATAAATATTGCTTACCCCCGCCATGCATTTGACACAAGTATGGAAAACGCCACACATTTCCCAGTCCAACCGCGTATGATACACACGCCAGGACAAATTGCATGGGATTGTCCCACTCTGCTCTTGCGGCGTCCTTCCCCATCGTTGCGTCCTGAGCACACATTCAAGCCAATTTTCAGGTCTGGTCGAGTCGGTGGCAGTGCGGTGCCGGTGAACAACCTTGACAGTCAGTAAGCCTGTCTTAAATACCGGGAGTAGGAATGGCACTCCTGTCTGGAGTAGAACAAATCCAATGACAGCGTCTGGGAAACAGGGAAAGTGTTTCAACAGGAGGCTGTATGAGTCAGACACATTTGCAATGGTTGAAGAAATAGCATGGAGTTTATAGAACGCTTGCCCATTCTACTGAGGTCCCCCAATTTGAGAGGGAGGGCCTAACGTGTTAAGTACTGTAGGCACAGGCTAGAGTTTAATGGAGTTTATGTAACCCAGGTGAATGTTTGATTTTCACAGCTCTTCTTAAAAACCTGAGCTTTATAAGCTTGTAATAGAGACAGTGGACCATCGCCAATACCTTTTATATTCCTTAGGGTAAGCTTCAGATAGCATGTGTTTGCTTTTGTACAATGGACTTCACAGTGCAAGATTCAGTGCTGGAAATAATGTATTTATTTTCCTTTTTACTGTTCATACAACTTCAAATATAGTACTGGAGTCTGATGTGCAAAAACAGCACAACCACAGTGTTGAGGTGTCAATGATTCAAATAGCTGTTTTCTATAAGAAGTCAATCAGTAAGGCACATTCTTCAATCTAAAAAGGAACATATCCATTACAGTTTTATTGCATTTAAATTAAAAAGAAACGCAGAGGAAAAAATTGTACACGTAAAAATGAGTGAATATACAGCATCACACACAGTGACGATACAGTACAAATAAAAGGATGAAAGATCGAACCAAAAGAAAGGAAAAGGAGACAATCAGAGAGAGTGAGAGAGGAAGCCCTCCAGGGGTATGTCCTCACTGACCTTGTGTCTATCTACAGATTTCCCTGAAACCCCCTCTGAAGAGCTATGGCCTAATGGCTTATGGCTAACGGCTTAATAACATACAGTCCTTTCACAAGAGGGACAAGTATAGTACACTCTGACATTAGCCTAGAGAGTTACATTGCGATTGACTCCTCAATCGCAATGGTGTTGCTCTACTCCAACACCATCACCATCATCAAGTTTGCAAGTTTACTGATGACACAATGGTGGTATGCTTGATCACCGACGACGATGAGACGGCCTACATGGAGGAGGTCAGTGACCTGGCAGTGTGGCGCCGGGACAACAACCTCTTCCTCAACGTCAGTAAGACCAAGGAGCTGATCGTGGACTACAGGGAAAACATTTTGGGATTGAGGCGAGCACTCTCCCATCCACATCGATGGGGCTGCAGTGATGCGGGACGAGAGTGTCAAGTTCTTTGCGCTCCAAATCACACATACAGTCACAGTCATGAAGAAGGCGTTTCAGCACCTTTTTGTCATGGGCTCTCAAATCCTCAAAAAGTTCTACAGCTGCACCATTGATAGCATCTTGACTGGCTGCATCACTGCTTGGTATGACAACAGCACCGTCCTCGATCGTGGTGCGGACAGCGCAGTACATCTCTGGGGCCGAACTCCCTGACATCCAGGACCTCTATATCAGGCAGTGTGAAAGGAAGGCCCGGAAAATCATTAAAGACTCCAGCCACCCAAGTCATAAACCATTCTCTCTGCTTCCGCACTACAAGCGGTACCGCTGCATCAAGTCTGACACCAATAGGCTCCTAAAACACTTCTATCCCCAAGCCATAAGACTGGTAAATAGCTAACAAAATGGCTACTAGGACTGTCTGAGTTGCCCCTTGTATTTATCTATGCACACTCACAGGACTCTACACACTCACACACAGACACTTCAACAAACACAACATGCACACACATTTATACTGACTCCACACACACACACAAACGCACACACACTCACATATAATCTTCATTTACGCTGCTGCTACTCTGTTTATCATACATCATGGTGCCTAGTCACCTTAACCCTAAACATACAGTGCCTTCGGAAAGTATTCAGACCCCTTAACTTTTTCCACATTTTATTCAATTACAGCCTTATTCTAAAATAGATCCCCCCCCTCAGCAATCTACACACAATACCCCATAATGACAAAGCGAAAACAGTTTTTGAGAAATGTTTGCACATTTCTAATTATTTTATTTCAGAAATACCTTATTTACATAAGTAATCAGACCGTTTGCTATGAGACTCTAAATTGAGCTGAGGTGCATCCTGTTCCCATTGATCATCCTTGAGGCGTTTCTACAACTTGATTGGAGTCCTCCTGTGGTAAATTCAACTGTTAGGACATGATTTAGAAAGGCACACACCTGTCTATATAAGGTCCCACAGTTGACAGTGCATGTCAGAGCTAAAACCAAGCCATGGGGTTGAAGGAATTGTCCGTAGAGCTCAGAGACAGGATTGTGTCAAGGCACAGATCTGGGAAAGGGTACCAAATCATGTCTGCAGCATTGAAGGTCCCCAAGACCACAGTGGCCTCCATCATTATTAAATGGAAGAAGTTTGGAACCACCAAGACTCTTCCTAGAGCTGGCCGCCTGGCTAAACTGAGCAATCGGGGGAGAAGGGTCTTGGTCAGTGAGGTGACTAAAAACCCGATGGTCACTCTGACAGAGCTCTAGAGTTCCTCTGTGGAGATGGGAGAACCTTCCAGAAGGAAGGCTATCTGTGTTTTTGTTCTACCTCATGTTATTTTTTAATACTACATTGATATTGATCACTGCATTGTTGGGTTTAAAGCTTGCAAAAATACATTTCACTGTACTTGTGCACGTGACATTCACTTGAAATTGAAACAAACAGCTTATGAACAAGTCTAACACAATTATCACTGTATGTTTCACAATCCCTACTGTGTCAATAGTCCATCACTTATCCACTTCAAACCAGGGTCTCAGATGGGGGTAAAACTGGTTGTGCAATGGACGCCTGAAGGGTGCACGTGCGGTTTGCTGCTTGCTGCACATCCCACTTAACTGTTGTTGAATCCGGCCCATATGAGGCTGAGGCTGGTGGGACCGTTTGTCAGGGAAGGAAGGGAGGTAGGGGGCGTCGTTTTGGTGGAAGACTGGGCTCTGCTCAAACAGCGACAGGTGTAGAACTCACATCTGAGCCCTAAGTGGGACACAACAGGAGTTAATGGTCGGAGTTGTCCAGTTGGGACTCGAGCGTCGTGGAGGGAGGCCATGGGACCATGTTAGAGGAGCTGTATGAGGCAACAGCAGGAGTGGTTACGGATGGGTTGGGGGTCGGAAGAGGGGTGGGGTTCGGAGAGGGGTTCACAGTGAGGGGTGCAGCTGTACAATTGAGCTGAATTCTGTTTTCCATTGCTCCCCACTGACATAACACAAATGCATTGCTATTTGTCCCAGATGACATCCCCCTCTCTGATGCATTAGCTGTGTTTATTTTGGATTTCATAATGGTCCTAGTTGGACAGTTAAGGAAGACGCCTACGGGACTGGTGTGGCGTGATCATTGGGGTGGAGGTAGGAGGGAGAATGTCTGAAGGAAAGAGAAAACGCAGGACAGAAAAGCAACCCAGCCTGCATATTTACATTTGAAGTCAGAAGTTTACATACACCTTAGCCAAACACATTTAAACTCAGTTTTTCACAATCCCTGACATTAACTGTAACTGAGTCAGGTTTGTAGGCCTCCTTGCTAGCACACGCTTTTTCAGTTCTGCCCACAAATGTTCTATGAGAATTGAGGTCAGGGCTTTCTGATGGCCACTCCAATACCTTGACTTTGTTGTCCTTAAGCCATTTTTCCACAACTTTGGAAGTATGCTTGGGGTCATTGTCCATTTGGAAGACCCATTTGCGACCAGAGGACATTTCTCCAAAATGTACGATCTTTGTCCCCATGTGCAGTTGCAAACCGTAGTCTGGGTTTTTTATGGCAGTTATGGAGCATTGGCTTCTTCCTTTCAGGTCATGTCGATATAGGACTCCTTTTACTGTGGATATAGATATTTTTGTACCTATTTCCTCCAGCATCTTCACAAGGTCCTTTGCTGTTGTTCTAGGGTTGATTTGCACTTTGCGCACCAAAGTACATTCATCTCTAGGAGACAGAATGTGTCTCCTTCCTGAGCGGTATGACGGCTGCGTGGTCCCATGGTGTTTATACTTGCATACTATTGCTTGTACAGATGAATGTGGTACCTTCAGGCGTTTGGAAATTTCTCCCAGGGATAAACCAGACTTAGAGGTCTACAATTTTTTTTCTGAGGTGTTGGCTGATTTCTTTAGATTTTCACATGATGTCAAGCAAAGAGGCATTGTGTTTGAAGGTAGGCCTTGAAATACATCCACAGGTACACCTCCAATTAACTCAAATGAGGTCAATTAGCCTATCAGAAGCTTCTAAAGCCATGACATCAATTTCTGGGATTTTCCAAGCTGTTTAAAGGCACAGTCAACTTAGTGTATGTAAACTTCTGACCCACTGGAATTGTGATACAGTGAATTATACAGTGAGTTTGTTAACAAGAAATGTGTGGAGTCGTTGAAAAACTAGTTTTAATGACTCCAACCTAAGTGTATGTAAACTTACGACTTCAACTGTACAATAGGAGGGGGGTTGGGGAAGAGGAGGCATGTTTTGTCGACAGATGTGGAATTTAGCAAGAACGGCTCGCAGGAGGTCAACATCATATCCTCTTGTCTGTAACCCAGAACTGGTCTCAGTCTGCACCATGGTGAGCTTTCAACTGGCCACATCCTTCCAAATAAAAAGCAGAAAGGCCAGAGGCCAGAGGCTGCCTGGGATTGGGACAGATCTGACAGGAAAGATCTGGACAAAACATCCACCACAGTGAGGCACAGTCCGTCTGGGTTAGGGTTCTGACGGTAAATGCTTTAACAGGTCCTGACATTGCGTCGCTGTGGCTGCTGCGAGGAACAGAGACCCCATGCCTGCTCAGTACAGGAACGCTACAGGAACGAGAGCCAACTCCTCGCTGGCCCATAGCCCTGGCAACAATGGACAATTAGTGACTGTTGCGGTACAGACTGTCTGTAAAGTTAAGACGCCGTTACAAAACAGTTCTCTCAATGGGTCTTTGTCTCTCAAAGGGCCATTGACACACGCCTGTTCTGTCTCTCCAAGCAATGTGCCCAGTCTGCTCTTAAATCTTGTACACTTGTCACAAGATGGGTTGACCAGTTGAGGCCATTTGCATATACTTAATGAGTGTATTGTTTATGTTTTCCCTCAATCACAATTTGACACTTGTTTATTTACAATGAAATAGAATTGCTTACAGATCCTTTTGTTTGTGAGCGTCACGCCACAGCACGCCCCTGTGTTTTGGCTAAGATCAAGTATAGTACCTGAATCACATGTATTGGTCTGGAACACCATCAAGGCAGCATGACTCTTGGCTCGCCCCGCGTGGGAAAGTCTGGCCAGAGAGTGTACTACTGTTCGGTGACAAAACACCCGGAACTGATGTTTGCCATGGAAACCATGTCAGCTCCCCTCTGTGTGTTGAGATATTGTCGTTCAGTTGTTCCGTCCGTTTTTTGTTTGGAATGGGGTTCTGACACTTTCACCAATGTTTCAAGGCAAAAACTGGACTACGGAAATACCAGAGCCATATATCTGAACATTCCGACAGCGCCACTTCCTCCTCCATAGCTGTTGCTAAGTGATCATTTGACACTTCCACATTGTGCTGTTTATTTCTGATAGTTTTCAAAACCTATGAAAATTTCCAGTGAAAGCAGATATGTAATTTGTTGACAGCACAACACAGTACAGACTTGGATACATATTGAATGCTAATCAATGAAAACGTCTGTCAAATCCGCTACTCTGTTTTGCTTGTTTACAGCAGGTAATTTCATAGGGAATTGTCAGATGCGTTCTCGTACTGTTACATCAACAACCTTTCAAGAATGAAGTTATATCTGGGCGCTAACATGGCAGCCGTTCTAAAACCTGGCTGAACTATCTCTTATATATGGAAATATATAGATTGAGTTTTCTGGCTCAAGTTTTCTGGTTGAGTTTTCTGGCTCAACTCAACCAGAAAACCCACAGTGCTTTTCAATGAGAAGGCTGCCACCACTAAGGCGTATCAGGTCCAAAGCTCTATTACCAGGGATTTATTAAGTTAGTAAGAGTTTCGGTCAGCTAGTTTGACTGATTGTGGTGAAGGTTTTATCTCCATAATAATACAATTCTATAGTCATGACAGCATCTTTTTTCAAGTTATTTTTCCCTTTTTCATTTGAGTGGGAATTTGATCTGATCCAATGGTAGACGTGATGCTTTATCTACTCTATGTGGTCATTTCAAACGCAACACTGCCATCTACAGGAATAAACAGATACAGTCTTACTCTTGATTAGGGTAGACAAAGGGTGACTGTCGAAGTCAGAAACTTTTTCCAACAACTGATAGAAAAATAACAGGCTTGGTCAATTATAAACCTATACTTGTTTATTGATGGACATGACATTTGGAAACAAAACCTGCTGTAATATTTCCAAGGATCATGTAAGATCTTTGGATGTCCTACCAGCTACAACTTTAGCAGGATCCTTCCCTAAGTATCTAGCTATTCCATCCAGACCCCAGTCAAATCTTACAAACATGTCAACCAGAGTCTAACAGAACTATTGAGTCACTTCGCAGACCCACACTATCCCACAGTTCCATTTGTGAAAAGTAGTACCCCCTTGTGAGCTGGAGGAGGTGAATGGAGGAAGGGGCTCCAGCCCCCGACCCTGGACCACTCCCTGGCTCCATACTGGGGATCTCTCTCACCCCTCTTCACACCGACTCAGGACAAACATGATAGGGCCTGAGCACGAGACCGAGAATGTTCTCCAGTAAAACCTGCAACATCATCCATGGCTGTCCATGCTTATGTCTCTAGCTTTATCCATGCAAGATATAATGGATTTATCAATAGGTTGTTAGAAGGAACAAGGGTGAGATGAATTAATTAATGCAGACCGACAGAGAGACTGACAGTAAAATAAAAACGATATACTGTGTACAAACCGTGATAAATAAAACAAGGAGATAAATGTAGAAATAAGTGAATACCCTACATGCTTTCATATGGCCAAATGAAGCAGCTATAACTGATAGTTGCCACTTTAAAACACCCACCACCACAATGTAACCAACATTACGTTTCTTTTGTTGTACCCCCTCACTTGTCAATGTGTCCCTCACATGCACTTGCTACCATAAATCAAAGAACACAGGTGACACATAAAAGTGGAAGATACTCTAGCCTCAAGATATTCTAGCCTCGAGGTTCAATTCTGTAAAATATCATTTTTATTGATTAACAATGCTCTTGATCAATGGCATATGTGAATATTACAGAAGCATTCTTCAAGTTTATTTGCATGCAATGATAGATCACAATAAAAATCTGTTTGATATTACCTTTGTATTCGCAGGCCAGGAGTGTTCTCTTCCTATCTGCTTGAATGATAAACAAGCAAATTATAGCAAATTATAGGTTTTATTAATAGTTCTACCTTTTTTTTATCGCTCAAAGAAATCAGGCGTTCTGCGCACACAACATTATTTGAATTAAACAAAAACATCTACTTTAATCGACTGCGGTATGTAATCAAATGTTCTCCTTCAACACATTCAGTTTATGTATGAAATATGCTCCGTTTCTGACTTCGCAGACAGACAATTGCAGGTTGTGGTCCTCCTCCAGTTTGGGATGGATGCGAGAGTTCGACGTGGGCTGGGCGCTTGCTTCCTATTGGTTAGTTCTTTCTCCCGCTCCATCAGTGAGCGAAATGCTGTTTTGAGTGGGCGCGGTGAAAATATTCCAGTAGGCTAGCTCAGAGAAATTCCTCCATAATCTCTGGCTAGTCTATGCAATCCATGTGGGCTCAAGCAATGAGTACAACGGGGTCATTATCATCATCAATTTACACGTCATTAAGAATAGCGCACGCAGTTCATCATCAGAAACGTCTGATGATGAAGTGATTAGGATTCCATCCAACTCCAAATGCAGTTTGTGCAAATTAAAGTGATGCTCCAAAGTTTTTAAATAATTTCAACCAGTAGTTTTTAAAGTAGTGCTCTCCAGCCATAAACAGTCACTAAAATTGTGCTCAATTGTGTACTACATCATTAGTTAAATAAAGGCTCAATTTAAAAAACTTACAACAAAAAAATCATCCATTTCATATGATATGTAACCAATTGCAAATAAAATGATATGATATGTTATGAATTCCAATTATCCAGGAAACATGTTAAGAATTTGTAAATGCTTACGATCCCGGACGTCATCTGAGATGGATTACCTATCAGGTAGCAAGGCAATGTAAAATATCCCAAATAGAGCTAGATAAAGCAGGAAGAATAATATACTTGTTGAACATAACTATCGGTCTTGTGTGTTTTCAAGGTCATCACTCATTCACTGTTAAAGGATTATTATTATTTTTTTAATTTTATGGGTGGATCAGCTTAATATTGCAGAAAGAATGTTGCTTCCATCAATGTAATTGTCTGCATCATTTCCAATCCCCCATATATTTTTTGGGTAAATATATATACCCATATACATACACGCATGTAATATATATACACATATATACATACACATACCTATATAGACATTCATACTTTTTTTTTAGAATATACCTTTATTATTCCCCGCAAACGCTACCACCCTTCCCCCAATTGGAGTAAACTAATAAACAATAACACTTAGGCTTCTACCTTCAGTTTATATATCTTAAACACATTTTACAGACACAATCTATTTTACAATAGTTATATTTGGTTTGTTTTCAGTCCTTCCTCTATTTCTGATGTCCATTCCAGTTCTGAACCTATATACATTTTATAGACACCGTATGTTTTACATTGGTTATCTTGTTATTAGTCCCACCCTTCAGCTCCATTCAACCCCTCCCATTTATCTCTTAGCATCATCCATTTTGGATTTCTATTTGTCATATATTGTTCAACTGTGCTGTGATGTTTCACAAAAGTACTGAACCTTTCTATTCTCATAGCTTCTACAGATGGTAAATTAAAAATATATTTTTTTGCTAAAATAATAATAATATTATTGATTGATTGACTATGGCTTTTCAAATCACCCAGTATTGCTATCTGCAGCGGTAGTTCTAGGCAAATGTTGCAATTCTTCAGCCATTCCTGGACCTGTGAACCAAAAACGAGCCACATATGGACAATACCAAAATAAATGATCTAATGACTCTGCCTCCTCACAGCAGAATCTGCAGAGCTTGGAATATTGTATCCCCCATATATATAACATTCTATTGGTTGCAAGAATTTTGGATAGTAATTTAAATTGAAAAATTTGAAGTTTTGAATCTGGCGTTGTTTTGCGATTCAATTCATAAACCATGTGCCATGGAATGGGTACATCGAAAATCTCTTCCCAACTATTTTGAAATTTATATGGCACAGCTGTCAGTTTTTTGTTCCTTAAATGAAATTGGTGTATGTTTTTTTTAATCACACTTTTCTTTAACCATTTATGTTCTTTAATACAGGGCCGACATACAAGTTCCTTAATGTTTTTCCCCTTCTACTTGCCTCTTCCATTTCTGTGGTATGCAATTCATTGGTTGACATTTATATATGTCTGTGTTAGTTGTATGTGTGACATAACTCCATCAGTCCTATTTTTGATATCATTCACTAAAATTATACCTTTTTAAAAAAAATATTCGAACAATACGTTAAAAAATGTGTATATTTGAGTTTAACCACAATATTTATTGTATTATTTGTTCGGTCTTTTCAGGTGGATTAAACTGAAATTGCAACCAACTTTCTAAGGCTTGTTTAAAAATAATGGTATTTTGGATATTTCCTTTTCAAACAACCGAAAGTAAGCAGGTGTAATCTGAATAAAGGGAAAAAGGCCCTTCTTGAACATAGGATGAGACATTCTTACCATTTTACTAGAGAACCAGTTTGGATTTAAGTATAACTTTTGTATGACTGATGCCTTTAGTGAGAGGTCTAATGCTTTAATATTTAATAATTTCTGCCCCCCGAATTTATATTCGTTATATAAATAGGCCCTTTTAATTTTGTCTGGCTTGCCATTCCAAATATTTTTTGTTCCTATAATTTAAAAAGCAGGTCTCTAGGTGTAGGCAAAACCATAAGCAAATAATGTAGGTAAACTGTGATAGGACTAAAGAGTTAATCAGGGTGATTAATTTACAAATAGACAGGTATTTTCTTTTCCATGGTAGCAAGATCTTATCTATTTTTGCTAACTTTCTATAAAAATGTATTGGAGTGAGATCATTTCTTTCTTTTGGGATTTGTATACCGAGTATGTCTACATCTCCATCAGACCATTTAATCGGTAAACTACATGGTAATGTAAAATTAGCCTTTTTTAGTGATCCAATACGTAATATAGTACACTTATCATCATTTGGTTTTAATCCAGAGAGGATAGCAAAAGTATCTAGATCCTCTAAGAGGCCGTGGAGAGACTAATTGTGGTTTTAAAAGAAAACATGAATCATCAGCGTACCTCAGAAAAAGAGGGAAGCGAAGCGGTCTTCTGGTCAGACTCCGGAGACGGGCACACCGTGCACCACTCCCTAGCATTCTTCTTGCCAATGTCCAGTCTCTTGACAACAAGGTTGATGAAATCCGAGCAAGGGTAGCATTCCAGAGGGACATCAGAGACTGTAACGTTCTCTGCTTCACGGAAACATGGCTCACTGGAGAGACGCTATCCGAAGCGGTGCAGCCAGCGGGTTTCTCCACGCATCGCGCCGACAGAAACAAACATCTTTCTGGTAAGAAGAGGGGCGGGGCGTATGCCTTATGGCCAACGTGACATGGTGTGATGAAAGAAACATACAGGAACTCAAATCCTTCTGTTCACCTGATTTAGAATTCCTCACAATCAAATGTAGACCGCATTATCTACCAAGAGAATTCTCTTCGATAATCACAGCCGTATATATCCCCCCCCCCCAAGCAGACACATCGATGGCTCTGAATGAACTTTATTTAACTCTCTGCAAACTGGAAACGATTTATCCGGAGGCTGCATTCATTGTAGCTGGGGATTTTAACAAGGCTAATCTGAAAACAAGACTCCCTGAATTTTATCAGCATATCGATTGCGCAACCAGGGGTGGAAAGACCCTGGATCATTGTTACTCTAACTTCCGCGATGCATATAAGGCCCTGCCCCGCCCCCCTTTCGGAAAAGCTGACCACGACTCCATTTTGTTGATCCCTGCCTACAGACAGAAACTAAAACAAGAGGCTCCCATGCTGAGGTCTGTCCAACGCTGGTCCGACCAAGCTGACTCCACACTCCAAGACTGCTTCCATCACGTGGACTGGGAGATGTTTCGTATTGCGTCAGACAACAACATTGACGAATACGCTGATTCGGTGTGGGAGTTCATTAGAACGTGCGTTGAAGATGTCGTTCCCATAGCAATGATTAAAACATTCCCTAACCAGAAACCGTGGATTGATGGCAGCATTCGTGTGAAACTGAAAGAGCGAACCACTGCTTTTAATCAGGGCAAGGTGTCTGGTAACATGACTGAATACAAACAGTGCAGCTATTCCCTCCGTAAGGCTATCAAACAAGCTAAGCGCCAGTACAGAGACAAAGTAGAATCTCAATTCAACGGCTCAGACACAAGAGGCATGTGGCAGGGTCTACAGTCAATCACGGACTACAGGAAGAAATCCAGCCCAGTCACGGACCAGGATGTCTTGCTCCCAGGCAGACTAAATAACTTTTTTGCCCGCTTTGAGGACAATACAGTGCCACTGACACGGCCTGCAACGAAAACACTACGCCGAGTAACTTAAAACTTACTACCCTCTCCACTACTGTCCCGTCGATGTGGATAGGGGGGTGCTCCCTCTGCTGTTTCCTGAAGTCCACAATCATCTCCTTAGTTTTGTTGACGTTGAGTGTGAGGTTATTTTCCTGACACCACACTCCGAGGGCCCCTCACCTCCTCCCTGTAGGCTGTCTCGTCATGTTGGTAATCAAGCCTACCACTGTAGTGTCGTCCGCAAACTTGATGATTGAGTTGGAGGCGTGCATGGCCACGCAGTCGTGGGTGAACAGGGAGTACAGGAGAGGGCTCAGACCGCACCCTTGTGTGGCCCCAGTGTTGAGGATCAGCGGGGTGGAGATGTTGTTACCTACCCTCACCACCTGGGGGCGGCCCGTCAGGAAGTCCAGTACCCAGTTGCACAGGACGGGGTTGAGACCCAGGGTCTCGAGGTTGATGACAAGTTTGGAGGGTACTATGGTGTTAAATGCTAAGCTGTAGTTGATGAACAGCATTCTCACATAGGTATTCCTCTTGTCCAGATGGGTTAGGGCAGTTTACAGTGTGGTTGCGATTGCGTCGTCTGTGGACCTATTTGGGCGGTAAGCAAATTGGAGTGGGTTTAGGGTGTCAGGTAGGGTGGAGGTGATATGGTCCATGACTAGTCTCTCAAAGCACTTCATGATGACGGAAGTGAGTGCTACGGTGCGGTAGTAGTTTAGCTCAGTTACCTTAGCTTTCTTGGGAACAGGAACAATGGTGGCCCTCTTGAAGCATGTGGGAACAGCAGACTGGGATAAGGATTGATTGAATATGTCCGTAAACACACTAGCCAGCTGGTCTGCGCATGCTCTGAGGATGCGGCTGGGGATGCCATCTGGGCCGCAGCCTTGCGAGGGTTAACACGTTTAAATGTTTTACTCACATTGGCTGCAGTGAAGGAGAGCCCGCAGGTTTTGGTAGCGGGCCGTGTCAGTGGCACTGTATTGTCCTCAAAGCGAGCAAAAAAGTGATTTAGTCTGTCTGGGAGCAAGACATCCTTGTCCGCGACGGGGCTGGTTTTCTTTTTGTAATCCGCGATTGACTGTAGACCCTGCCACATACCTCTTGTGTCTGAGCCATTGAATTGCGACTCTACTTTGTCTCTGTGCTGACACTTAGCTTGTTTGATTGCCTTGCGGAGGGAATAGCTACACTGTTTGTATTCGGTCATGTTTTCGGTCACCTTGCCCTGGTTAAAAGCAGTGGTTCGCGCTTTCAGTTTCGCGGGAATGCTGCCATCAATCCACGGTTTCTGGTTTGCTGTGGGTATAACGTCGCTGATACACTTTCTAATGAACTCGCTCACCGAATCAGCGTATTCTTCATTGTTGTTGTTGGACGCAATGCGGAACATATCCCAGTGTTATACCTATTTTATGTCTGAAAAAGTCAGTTATAAATTCTTCTGGCCTAGTTCTAAACAATTTATCATCTAGTAGGCTTTGATTCAATTTCCAATATCCACGCCCACATGGAAATTATGTAAGAGTAATATATATGCCAATTATGTGATGATCCGACCGCATTCTTTCCCCTATCAACACTTTTTAAACTTTTGGTGCTCAATACTTATTTTCCACCATAATTTGCAAATAAATTCATTTAAAATCCTACAATGTGATTTTCTGGATTTTTTTCTTCTAATTTTGTCTGTCATAGTTGAAGTGTACCTATGATGACAATTACAGGCCTCTCTCATCTTTTTAAGTGGGAGAACTTGCACAATTGGTGGCTGACTAAATACTTTTTTGCCCCACTGTAGCCTGTCATTTTACTGTTGTTTTTATTTCTTTACCTACCCAATGTTCACCTCATACCTTTTTTGCACTATTGGTTAGAGCCTGTAAGTAAGCATTTCACTGTAAGGTCTACCTGTTGTATTCGGTGCACGTGACAAATAACATTTGATTTGATTTTACTTTTCCATGTGAATTTGGTCAGGTCGTCCACAAAGTTACCTACTGGACCTTGATGGACCAGCCGTGTTTATGTTTAGCCGTTCATTCCCGTGACCAGTAATGCTTCCTATACTTTCAATGCATTTTTTTTGCAAAAGATGGGTAAAGCTTGGCACAAAACAAAAAAGGTGTGTAAACTGCATTTACCCTCCACTACACCAGTGCCCATGACATGATTTCAAAGCAAAGTTCAAATGATGTTTCAGTGTCCATAATTTAGGTCTGTCTGATTACCAACAGGGGTGTAAACATAAATCCATGTGCATGCAAGCCAACATGACTGATGGATTGGCCTATTTGTCAAAGCATCAGCTGCAACACACCACTAACTTCTCTGTCCACAAGACAGCGCTATGCAGGCTTGTTGCATCACACTGTGAATGACATGCTGGTGTGACTGTGAGCTCAGCCAGCTCAGGCCATAAGGCTCAGCAACCAGCAGGCTGTTTGTGTATTGTGTGGCAGTGGTGGGCACAGCACAGTACAGCACAGGGCAGGCCCGATGGATTAGCATGAGAATGGGGAGTCAGTGAGTGGAGAGAGGGCTGGTATAAAAGAGGGGGGTGCAGAGTTTGATCTCTGTCACAGTAGCGCTCATGACCTCACCTTGCGTCTCTGCTCCGCCTCCAAGCACTCTTGCTGACTGTGGTTTCTCTCTATTCTCTTCTCCTCCCTCCTCCTCCTTGTCTTCCCTTGACACATCCTCCTTGTCTTCCCTTGACTCCTCCTCCTCACCCTGCCCTTCCTCCTCCTGCTCCTACTCCTTCTCCTCCTCTCTGTCAGCATGGATGACAACATAGAAATCCACACCTTCCTGTACTTTGCCTACGGCAGCAACCTACTGAAGGAAAGGCTCCAGCTCAAGAACCCCTCCGCTTCCATTCACTGTGTGGCCAGGCTCAAGGTACGACCCGACCTGACCTGACTATAAGGATGACCTGGGAGGACACCTGACCTTAACCTGACCCTCTCTATCTCTCCTTCTCTCCAGGACTACAAGCTGATATTTGGGAACTACAAGGGTCTGGCCAGTGACCGCTGGCATGGGGGTGTGGCGACCATCGAGAACAGCCCAGCGGACGAGGTGTGGGGAGTTGTATGGAGGATGAACGTGGCCGACCTCGAGTCTCTAGACAGGTAAGAGACCTTCATCTTGTTCACCTAATCCAAGTTGGTGCATACAGTGTCTACTTTATCAAGGCTGTATCACAACCGGACGTGATTGGGAGTCCAATAGAGCGGCGCACAATTGGCCCAGCGTCGTCCAGGGTTTGGACGGTGTAGCCCATCATTGTAAATGAGAATTTGTTCTTAACTGACTTGCCTAGTTAAATAATGTTACATGAAAAAATAAAAATAAATACTAAGTCTGTTGTGTCCTTCTGAGTGCTTCTTCATCGTGGTTGAAGTGGTCTAGTTCTAACCCGTTCCAAAGTTGTGTGGGTGTATTTATATGTGTGTGTGTGTGTGTGCAGCCAGGAGAACGTGAGACTAGGGGCCTACAGCCCTGTGGAGGTGAATGTGAAGACTCGGGGCCAAGAGCTCAACTGTCGCACCTACATCATGAACAGCTGTATTTACGCTCCACCGTCTCCACAGTACCTCAAGGTGACACACCTCCTTTTACACTCTTTTCCTCCACCTTTCTATCTTTCTCTCTATCACACACTGTCTCACTTTCTCAATCTATTTATATCTCTGTCATTCCAAATCCATTTAAGAACATGGACTTGACATGGAACCCTGTAAGATGTTAGGGACCTTACAAAGTGTAGAGAGGAACGTTGTTAATGAAAGTGGTGCTCTCTATGGGTATACAGTGGAAGATGAAGAGAAATGCAAATAGTTGTCTCTGAAAATGATCTCTGATAGAAATCTCTGAAAAGGTATTTACCAACAAGTGCTTTTTCAAACAAATTGTAATTTAACAATATACTCTATATGCTCAAATTCGTAACCAAAACAACAGCAAATCAAAGAGATTCTCTAAAGCTTGTGAAAAAGGAATTCACACATCACTCGTTACTTGCGGATGACAGTGTGGCTGACATCATCCTCTTGAATGAGTCTCTGTCACTCACTCACTGTGGTGGCAAAAATACCAGTGTTTTGGTGTTTTTTCTGGCGTTTGCCACTGACAGCTCCCAGATGGCTTTGTGTTGAAAAGACAATAGGGAAAGAGCAGCAACTAGGTCAGTGGATTTTTTTGACTATTCACTCACAGCCCCTCTCCAAAATAAAACCTCCCTCTCTGAAGCATCTGGAATGCTACATTCCAGGTTCATATTCTGGCTTTCGCAAGAACACAGGATTTGTTTCATTTTTTATTTAGTAGATATCCATCAATTCATTCCGGATGTACCCAATCTCATGCACTGGATTGGACAATGTGAACAGTTACTAAACTGTGTTTCCAGACGGTTCATTGCACATCTAAAGGCTCTAGCTAAATAATCAAAATGGTGTGAGGAAAAACAGCCAGCGAATGTAACAGGCGTGGAGCGTGGCTTTGTGACCACAGAAGCTTTGTGCAGTGCTCTGTCGTGTGTGTACCAGACTCATACGGTTGAGCTGAGTGCATTGTTCCTCTGTTATGTGGCGTGTTCTATGTGTGGTGTGTGGTTCGATGGGTACAGTATTTGAGATACACACATTCTTGGGGCAGTTACTATAGCGTAAGGGTAGTTACTATTGATGTTCTGGATTTTAATGGGCGCCACTGGTCATTTATTGTCGTTAGATAACAGAAAATACTGTATAAGTGATTGTCTGATTAATATGGTTTAACTTCCTATGAAATTATAAATATTTTATGTTGGTTGTTCTCTGGTTGCCCCAGGTGATTTTAATGGGGGCGGAGCAGAATGGCTTGCCAAAGAACTACCAGGAGAAGCTGAGGTCCATCGAGACCAACAAGTATGAGGGCCCACTGCCTGTCATGGCTGAGCTGGAGCGGATTATGAAAAGAGCTAAGGAGAGAGCCAACCACCGATCTGACGCTTAACAACACCTGGAACAAACTGCCATGTTTAGGAACTCAACTCCTGGTAGGACAATTGAAGCAAACTTCTACAACTTCCACTGTCCTACCAAGAGTTGTTGAATATCGTCTCATCTCCAGTTTGCTCCACAATTCATGTACCTTGGTTTGAAAGCGAGGTAGCGACAGCATTTATTTTTCCATAGGAATTCAAACTTGCCTAGAGAGATAACTGTGAGCTAACTTCAGAAACCCACTGGTTAGAGAAACCATCAAGTCCTGTGTGTAACGTTACATCTATAAGTCCTCTTCAGGAATAGTTAGTTACTGACATATAACAATGATGATGATGATGACACCGAGCATCCCTCAGACTGTATAGGGATTGAATGTAGAATATGATCATGTGTATTTGTACTACTTCGGCGGACAATAAAACCTCCCCAAATGTTCTGTGTTGATCTGTATAGAGTGCACAATGGCATTAAATCAGCCTCATTCAAGATAGCCTGGTCTCAGATCTGTTTGTGGTGTCTTTCCAAATCCTATGGGTCAGTGACATGACCACGTTGTTAAGACAGCACAGAAAGATATGGGGCCAGGCTACATTCAAGATCACTTCTTCTGTTAATCCTTAAGAGTCTACTGATGCACCCGTGCATGAATCTAAGTAACATAATAAAAAAATCCCCAGAAAAATCCACCAATTAAAGCTAGAGATATCCACTTATGCCGGCCTTCCGCATCTGCGGTAGAAGGTGGCCGACCTACAGCGGTGTTTGTCAGACCATGAGACATCCCAAAAATGGGTCTACTCGCAGAAATGTCTGTAGCGTCCGAACGGTTTGGCCAACTAATATGATCACTCTATGGAAAGATGAGACACTCACGAACGCGATGGTGTTCTCCGTTTTTGTTGTTGTGTTATACCTCAAAATCAAATAACTAAATGATCCATGGTATCAACATCTCAAAACAATTCCACATGTTAGCTTAGTAGAACCCCCCCGAAGTGAGTTTCCAGTACGTGGCTTTGCTGAGATGGTGACCAGAGAAAATCAGCTGTATCATACATCTGTGTCATACAGTAATGCAACGCTAGAAGAAGACAGGAGAGAGAGACGGAACATGTTATTGAATCCAATAATAAAAATGTATGCAAAGCCATAAACGTCATTGTTAGATGAGAAGGTGTTTCCTTTTTTTGCTGCAAACATATTTTGAACATCGGAAGTCTGTGTACTGTATATGATTGAAGGTCTTTGTCTCCCTCTGCTGTTGACAACGGTTGGTCATTGCATCAACACAGTTCATTCAAAGTTAATTGGAAGCAGAATACCACTGTCTAGACATGTACACAAAAAAGGTGCTCTCTAAAACCCTAAAGAGTGATTTGCTCATCTCTGAAGGAGAACCCATTATGGTTCCAGGTAGAACCTTTTCACCCAACAAAGACCCCTTTTAGAACCCCTTTTAAAAGAGTGTAGTACTGTATCTGGTCACTGGCCAGGATGTGGTTCAGGAGGGACCAGTTTGGTCCACAGACAATCCCAGAAGGCAGGCTGCATGGCCTGGTCCTGGGGCCAGTCCAAGTAGGTCCTGGGGATCACAATAATAACTGATTATTTGAATAAAGTATAAAGTGCTTTATCACACTCAAGGCATTATACAACACTTGAAATACAGCATACACTAAAGTCATAATGAAGATACTGTATATAAGTAAAATATCATTTAGAAGACAAGCCTTTCAAGTCAAGTTCCTCAACACTTGAGGTCACAAAAAATATACAGTGCATTTGGAAAGTATTCAGACCACTTCACTATTCCCACATTTCGCTACGTTACAGCATGATACCGCCACCACCATGCTTCACTGTAAGTGATGGTGCCAGGTTTCCTCTAGAAATGACGCTTGGCATTCAGGCCAAAGAGGTCAATATTGGTTTCAGCAGACCAGATAATCTTGTTTCTCATGGTCTGAGAGTCCTTTAGGTGCCCGATGGCAAAGTCCAAGCTGGCTGTTATGTGCCTTTTATTGAGGAGTGGCTTCCGTCTGGCCACTCTACCATAAAGGCCTGATTGGTGGAGTGCTGCAGAGATGGTTGTCCTTCTGGAAGGTTCTCCCATCTCCACAGAGGAACTCTGGAGCTCTGTCACCTCTCTGACCAAGGCCCCGATTGCTCAGTTTGGCCTGGCGGCCAGCTCTAGGAAGAGTCTTGGTGGTTCCCAACTTCTTCCATTTTAGAATGATGGAGGCCACTGTGTTATTAGGGAGCTTCAATGCTGCAGAATTTGTTGGTACCCTTCCGCAGATCTGTGCTCAATTTGGAGTCTCATAGCAAAGGGTCTGAATACTTATGTAAATAAGGTATTTCTGTAGTTTTTTTGCTATACATTTGCAAAAATGGCTAAAAACCTGTTTTCGCTTTATGGGGTATTGTGCGTAAATTGATATTTAATCAATTTTAGAATAAGGCTGTAACGTAACAAAATGTGGAGTGGTCTGATTGCTTTCTGAATGCACTGTATGTTTTTGAAAGGATGTTTCCTAGTTAAATAAATGATAGAATGTAGTTCACAGAACCCCCTCTCCACATGCTGTACGTACCTGGTCTTGACCAGCCTGGCCAGGCGGTGGTGGGCAGACAGCTGGCGAGGAGGGATGTCCTCCAGGAAGACCAAGATAAGGATGTCCCTTTGCTCTACCAGCAGACGGAGGGTGGCCAGCCGCAGCTCCAGGGAGCACCAGTTACTGCGCAGGTAGTTACGACTCACCATACACACGGTGTAGCGGCTGCCTGGAACCAGACCAATAAGAAGGATCAATAGATGGTGATGCCATTGGCTTGGCATTTTTAACCGGTGAGTCTGTATATAGTAATTCTAGTAGCCCAGGATACCTACCGTAGAGGCTGTCTGTGATGTTGTCCACAATGTCCTTCCCCAACTGGAAGTCCCTGCTGTGCAGACATAGACGCAGGAAGGGAGGCCCCCTCTGCTCCAGGCCCGGAAGCAGCTGCTCCACCACCCAGCGCTCGTCTCTCCCACTGCACGACACAAAGGCATCATAGCAGTAGCGCCCCCTGAGGTTGGGCCTCCGTACAGCCTCATCCAGCCAGCAGCGGATGATGTGGCAGAAGGCCAGCAGGTATTCCCGAGCCAGCTGATGGAGCAGCACTACCAGCATGAAGAGGAGCATGCCCAGCGAGGTGCAGAGGAACAGGACAAAGCCCACGTCCAGGGAACAGTTGGCTGCTGAGTACCTGAGATGGACGGTGCAATGACGGAAACAAAGACATCCCTTGACGCTTAGATGACTCATATTATGGACACTATCAATTGAGAAAGCATTCAAAACAGGTCGTGGCTTCACATCCAGGCCTAGATGGCAAGTCCAAATGCTAAACGGCCATGGTGGTGTTCTATGTGTGTGTTGCCTCTATGGTTGTACAATAAATGGATGCTCTTCATTATCAGTATATCTTTCTTCTTAACTGGCAAAGTTCTGGATTCCATTCTCGTTTTTACATGTCACGTCTGCTTCCCCAGAGTGATAAAATACGACCTGGACATGTGGTTGTCTTTCAGCCCAGGCGAGCAGCCAGGTGTTGTCACAGCTGCAGTCCAAGTGAAAATTGTAGAGTAGCAGGTACCTCAGGTTGGTCAGCGGTTCTGTGAAGCTCTCCATCACACTGAACTGTCTGAGGAGACGGCAGAAAACTGTTCACTCTAAGGGCCCAAACGGAGGCCAGCTTGTAGACGCTGCTAGCCAATCAAACACAGAATAATTTGTAGTTGTAGCTCGTAGTGCCATAGTCTTGTCTAGTGGTGGCAAATCCAGACCACACATGGCCTCTTATGGCATCCCATTGGGCAAAAACTGGTTGAATCAAAGTTGTATCCAATGTTGGAAAAGTGATTGGATTTTCAAAAAGTCATCAACGTAAGGGCATTTCCTACTTTCACCCAACTATTAACTTCAATCCAATGACATGGTGACATATGTTGTTGACTTCACGTTGAATTCACGGTTAGTTGACAACAACGAAAAGTAATTCAAAACGAGACGTTGAACTGACATCTGTGCTCAGTGGGATGGGTTCAAACCCTGCCTGCCTTCATATGGGTGGGTGTTTCTATTATCTACCTGAGGGAATGCAGGTCTCTGCTCATCTCCTCCTCCAGACTGAGGATCCTGCAGGTGACCAGGTTCAGGGTCTCCAGCTTGGTGAGGTTGTGGAACATAGTGGCCAGTCCTGGCTGCCGGTAGAGTTCCACTCCCATTAGCGTCAGATACCTACAGTTGGATTATAATCAGTTACCTTGTAAATGCACTTTTGAAATAATCTCATACTTCTTTTTATTCTTTAGACCACTACTGCTCTTAAACCCCATTCATACTTTTAAAAAAGCAGGCAGGCCAGACTTGGATGGTTTGCATACAGTACAGCTTTTAATCTAATTTATAGTATACTTTTGAAACTATACAGCTGTTTGTCCTCACTCTACCGTTAAGTAAATGGATAAATAGATACCTCATCTCCACAAGTGTGTTCAGGTCAGTCATGTCCACAAATTCAGCTGACAGCACAGAATTGAAGCCAAAGTACTGTAGGGAGGTGAAGTATCTTGCGGCAAAATGAGACCCACACAGGAGGCGTTCTGTTATGGCTGTGAGGCTGACGACGGACTGGAAAAACGGTCTCCAGCAGTCCTGGAAGAATACAGTTGTGGCACTGAGCTGAAGGGAAACCCCTGGTTTTGGGGTGCTGTTGCTGCCGTTGATAATGTTGAGGGTGTACCACATGGAAGAAATGTTCATGTGCATTAACCCTTGAGGGAACACACCAAATATGTGTGTCAGATTCACATTCACACTACTCTCCAACTCACTAGGCAAAGGTTGAAAGTTCCCTAAACATATGAGCTTCAGCAAAGTGAGGTGGATGAAGGCAAATGCTTCAATCGTTTCAAGTGGGTTTAGTTCCAGAATTAGGGTTTCCAAGCCATGCAGGCCAAAGAAACTGTTCTCTGTTATCTGAGAGATCTTGTTATTCCGTAGGTCTAAGAACCTCAATTTAGCTAGTTCCATGTAAAGTCTGCAACAGTGGTAATCTGATTTCCTGACAAAATCAGCTGTTTCAGATTCTTCAAGCAACCAAACTGCTCTGAGGTGGTTTGTGATTTGAAAGCTTAACAGGCACAGTTTTTTCAGCCACAGAACGGGACCCCTTTGGATGTCACAAAGCATACTGATTTCAACTTCCCTCGAGTGCATAATGAAAACACCCAAATCAACGAGATTCTTCAAATCATGGATCAAATTCAAGTTAATTGCATCATGATCATGATCATGTTCATAATAATTTAAATTAATCTTCTTTATCCCCTGGCAGTTTCTCACAGCAGATGTGATGTTCCAGAATTGATCATTTCCTACATTAATTTCTGTGATTGAGAGTTTGAATACTGTTTCACAAACTGACTCAAAGGAAATGCATTTGTTGTAAAAATCAAATGCCTGCAGTCTTTTGATGCCAGACTGCAGAAGCTGTGTCTGTGGCTCATCAACTATAGGCACAGAGAGATCTGTGATGTTTTCAAAGCATTTGAATGCACCTTTATCTAAGTGATGAGCGTTAGGGAATGAAAATCTCACCTCTTGAAGATGATAGAAATGAGGAAGCTCAAGAACAGCTCCTTTGGTGTCAGAGCAGTTTGGGGGTCTCAAAGTGACTATCTCCTCTGACTTAAATGTCAGGCTTGTTATTGACTGGGACATATGAACTATCCTGCATAGCAAATCAGATAGCTCCTGTGCACAACATCTGTTGACTGTGAGTTTCTTCAATAGGGGGATCCCTCCAAATACATCCAGTGCCATCACAGAAAGCATGCAATCGTCAATGGAATGTTCCTCCAGATTAGTCAGGTCCCTGAAAGTGTTGGATAGAAGCGATGCATTGTTGCACTGTATCATCCCCTTACAGTTCAGAGAGAGTGTCTTTACACTGGACAGTCCCTTGAAGGTGCCATGGAGAATCGTGGGTAGAAAGCCCTCTAGGTGAAGTCTCTCAAGAGCATAGAATCGAGAGAGAGCGCCAGATTGCATTACGTATCCACTCCTGATCTCGAGACAGAGGGTCTGGTAGTTTGATGGAACAACAGAGAGGTTGACTTTGAGGTCATATATATCCCAGCAACTGGCAGTGAAGCCGATCATGCTTGGGCAGTTAGCGTGAATGTACATCCAGTAATTCACTTTCTCATACATTTGTTACTCAGCCAACCCCAGGAACCAAAGATCCAAAATACAAATAGTCCCAACTGAACACAGACCAGGCTCATCTTTCTTGTGAAGTACCTCAGAGACACTGGGCAGTTAAAATGACTTGATGCTTGTGCTGCAGTTTGAGTATATATACCTATCTGTGCAATCTTTTTTTGGTCTGTTTTCTTACTGGCTTTGACAGAAAGAGAAAGGCTGTTGTACACAGATAAGGTTGTTGTTGCTCACCTCTTTCTAACTTCCCTTCCCACAAAATATATATAAGAGAACTGGTGGAGTGCATGGTTTGTATCTTTAAAATTAGATGATCAAATATAGCACTGATTGCAGAAGAAACATGTAATGCATTAATGCATACACAAAATGTATTTCACAAATGACCTAAAACAAATATTGTATCGGTGGAATATAACTTTAGAATCCTTTTGGAAGTGAAACGTATAGTATTGGTAAATATTGTAGTTATTGAACATGAACCTAATCTCCTAATCTTACTTCTTAACTTTAGTCTTAAAGCTACAATTCACTGAATGCTTCTATTGAGAAAGGATTCACAGGGGGCTGTTGCTACGGATGTAAATATTAGCCCAACAACAGTGCAAAAAAGTCTGGTTTCAACAGTGGTGGAAAAAGTACCCAATTGTCATACTTGAGTAAAAGTAAATATACCGTAATAGAAAATGACTCAAATAAAAGTGAAAGTCACCCAGTAAAATACTACTTGAGTAAAAGTCTAAAAGTATTCGGTTTTAAATACACTTAAGACTCTGACGAGCCCGAGGCGGAGAATATACGGCTCCCTAGGGAATAGGCCCTAACCCCAGTGAACTGCGTGAAGAGGAGGCGGACGAAGAGAGGCTGGAGAGCGGGCTACCTTCTGAGAAGTTGGAGGCGATTGAAAAAAAAACACTCCCCTCAATTCTGCTAGCAAACATGCAATCTTTGGACAATAAAATGGATGAGTTATTGGGAAGATTAAACTACCAACGGGACATTAAAAACTGCAACATCTTATTCTTCACGGAGTCATGGCTGAACGATGACAATATCAACATACAGCTGGGTGGTTATACGATGTACCGGCAGGATAGAACAGCTGCGTCTGGTAAGACAAGGAGCGGTGGTCTGTGTATTTTTGTAAACAACAGCGGGTGCACGATATCTAAGGAAGTCTCAAGCTATTGCCGAGGTAGAATTTCTCATGATAAGCTGCAGACCACACTATCTACGGAGAGAGTTTTCATCTATATTCTTTGTAGCTGTTTACATACCACCACAGTCAGAGGCTGGTACTAAGATAGCATTGAATGAGCTGTATTCCGCCATAATCAAACAAGAAAATGCTCACCCAGAGGCGACGCTCCTAGTAGCCAGGGACTTTAATTCAGGGAAACTTAAATCAGTTTTCCCAAACTTCTATCAGCATGTCAAATGTTCAACCAGAGGGAAAAGAATTCTGGACCACCTATACACCACACACAGAGATGCATACAAAGCTCTCCCTCGCCCTCCATTTGGCAAATCTGACCATAATTCCATCCTCCTGATTCCTGCTTACAAGCAAACATTAAAGCAGGAAGTACCAGTGACTAGATCAATAAAAAGTGGTCAGATGAAGCAGATGCTAAGCTACAGAACTGTTTTGCTAGTACAGACTGGAATATGTTCCGGGATTACTCCAATGGCATTGAGGAGTACACCACATCTGTCATCGACTTCATCAATAAGTGAATTGATGACGTCGACCCCACAGTGACCATACGTACATACCCCAACCAGAAGCCATGGATTACAGGCAACATCTGCACTGAGCTAAAGGCTAGAGCTGCTGCATTCAGGGAACGGGACTCTAACCCGGAAACTTATAAGAAATCCTGCTATGCCTTCCGACGAACCATCAAACAGTCAAAGCATCAATACAGGACTAAGTTCGAGTTGTACTACACCAGCTCTGATGCTCATCGGATGTGGCAGGGCCTGCAAACCATTACAGACTACAAAGGGAAGCACAGCCGAGAACTGCCCAGTGACACGAGCCTACCAGACGAGCTAAACTACTTTTATGCTCGCTTAGAGGCAAATAACACTGAAACATGCATGAGAGCAACAGCTGTTCCGGAAGACTGTGTGATCATGATCTCTGCAGCCGATGAGTGTAAGACCTTTAGAAAGGTCAACATTCACAAGGCCGCTGGGCCAGACGGATTACCAGGAAGTGTACTGCGAGCATGCGCTGACCAACTTGCAAGTGTCTTCACTGACATTTTCAACATCTCCCTGTCTGAGTCTCTAATACCAACATGTTTTAAGCAGACCACCATAGTGCCTGCGCCCAAGAACACTAAGGTAACCTGCCTAAATGACTACCGACCCGTAGCACTCATGTCTGTAGCCATGAAGTGCTTTGAAAGGCAGGTCAAGACTCACATCAACACCATCATCCCGGAAACCCTAGACCCACTCCAATTTACATGCCGCCCCAACCGATCCATAGATGATGAAGTCTCTATTGCACTCCACACCTGTACAACAGGAACACCTATGTGAGAATGCTATTCATTGACTACAGCTCAGCGTTAACACCATAGTGCCCTCAAAGCTCATCAATAAGCTAAGGACCCAGGGACTAAACACCTCCTTCTGCAACTGGATCCTGGACCTCCTGACGGGCCGCCCCCAGGTGGTAAGGGTAGGTAACAACACATCCGCCACGCTGATCCTCAACACAGGGGCCCCTCAGATGTGTGTGCTCAGCACTCTCCTGTACTTCCTGTTCACTCATGACTGCAAGGCCAATCACAACTGCAACGCCATCATTAAATTTGCCGATGACACAACAGTGGAAGGCCTGATCACCAACAACAATGAGAGCCTATAGGGAGGAGGTCAGAGACCTGGCCGTGTGGTGCCAGGACAACAACCTCTTCCTCAACGTGATCAAGACAAAGGTGATGATTGTGGACCACAGGAAAAAGAGGACCAAGCACGCCCTCATTCTCTTCGACGGGCCTGCAGTGGAGCAGGTTGAGAGCGTCAAGTTCCTTGGTGTCCACATCACGAACAAACTAACATGGTCCAAGCACATCATGACAGTCGTGAAGCGGGCACGCAAAACCTATTCCTCCTCAGGAGACTAAAAAGATTTGGCATGGGTCTTCAGATCCCTAAAAGGTTCTATAGATGCACCATCGAGAGCATCCTGACTGGTTGCATCACTGCCTGGTATGGCAACTGCTCGGCCTCCGAACACAAGGCACTACAGAGTGTATTGCGAATGGCCCAGTACATCACTGGGTCCAAGCTTCCTGCCATCCAGGACCTCTATACCAGGCAGTGTCAGAGGAAGGCTCTAAAAATTGTCAATGACTCCAGCCGCCCTAGTCATAGACTGTTCTCTCTGCTACCACACGGCAAGCGGTACCGGAGCGCCAAGTCTAGGTCCAAGAGGCTTCTAAACAGCTTCTACCCCCAAGCCATAAGACTCCTGAACATCTAGTCAAATGGCTACCCAGACTATTTGCATTGCCCCCCCTCCCCTCTCCACACCACTGCCACTCTCTGTTGTCAACTATGCATAGTCACTTTAATTAACTCTACCTACATGTACATACTACCTCAACTAACCGGTGCGCACCCCCCTGTATATGTTGTTGTTTTTTTACTGCTGCTCTTTAATTACTTTTCTCTTATTCTTATCCATATTTTTTGAAACTGCACTGTTGGTTAGGGGCTTGTAAGTAAGGGTTTCAATGTATTCGGAGCATGTGACTAATACAATTTGATTTGAAAAAGTAAATGTAATTGCTAAAATATACTTAAGTATCAAAAGTTTACGGAGAGCCAGGGGCACACTCCAACACAATTTACAAACAAAGCATTTGTGCTTAGTAAGTCGGCCAGATCAGATACAGTAGGGATGAGCAGGGATTTTCTCTTCAAGTGTGTTATACCCTTTTCCTGTCCTGTTAAATATTCCAAATGTAACAAGTACTTTTGGGTGTCAGGGAATAGTAGAAAGTACATTATTTTCTTTAGGGATGTAATGGAGTAAAACTAAAAGTTTACAAAAATATAATTAGTGAAGTTAAGTATAGATGCACCAAAAAAACTACTTATGTAGTACTTGAAAGTATTTTTACTTAAGTACTTAACACCTCTGAGTTTCACGTGGCACTATGGCCACACTAGTTTAAGTTGCATTCATTTATAATAAAATCCCCTCTCTCATTTCACCCAGAATGGATTCTATGTTTTGTTGTAACTGAATCATGTTAGAAATGTAATGAAAAAGAAGGATAATCTTATCAACTGAAGGGGAACGGGTGTTCTGTCTGTTTTGTCTATCCCATGCATGCCCCTCCTCGTTTAGCGCTCAGCCAATCAGCGCGCCGTCAGCTGAGGCACAGTAGGCGAGCCCTTTCTCTAGAGACAGCAAGTAATAAAAAGACAACATTTTCGACTGGTTAACATACTCACCATCACAAAGCGGATAGACCATGTCATACCTTACTTACACGATTTTACTTGCACTGTTCCATCAACAAATATCATCAAAAGCGGTTCCACATCCGTGTTTGACTACTTTATGTGTTTCGCTTCCCAAGTCAAGGTATTGGAGTGGCCATCACAAAGCCTTGACCTCAATTGTCATAGAATATTTCTGGACAGAACTGAAAAAGCGTGTGCGATCAAGGAGGCCTTCAAACCTGACTCAGTTACACTAGCGCTGTCAGGAGGAATGGGCCAGAATTCACCCAATTTATTGTGGGAAGCTTGTGGAGGTCGCCCGACACGTTTGACCCAAGTTAAACAGTTTAAAGGCAATGCTACCAAATACTAATTGAGTGTATGTAAACTCCTGACCCACTGGGACTGTGAAGAAATAAATACAAGCTGAAATAAATCATTCTCTTTAGCTTTATTCTGACATTTCACATTCTTAAAATAAAAGGGTGTCAGGAATTAAAATTAAAATAAATGTCAGGAATTGTGAAAAACTTAGTTTAAATGTATTTGGCTAAGGTGTATGTAAATGTCTGACTTCAACTGTATATAACATTCTGGATTGTTTTACAGACTGTAGAGAATGGCATGAATTTGTAACTTCAATCAACAGTATCTACAAAGGATTAACAACTTCTAACCGCCCTTAACTGTGTTCTCCAGGCAGGAAGGAGTGGGAATAGGATTCTACAGTCCACTAGACGTTACCATTAACACAGACGAGGTAGAGGTTCTCTGTCGAACCTACCAGATGAACAACTTCACAGTTCACCAGAACTCGCCTCCATACAAACAGGTACACTATATGTCTGTCTTTTGCAATAAAGCAGCTTAATCATACACAAATAAGGATAGTTTTGATAGCCAGTTTGAAGGATGCCTCCATTGGCCATATCCAAATGCATGAACAATGACTACAGGTGTAAAAAGTGTTATATTTAATAGCAAACTGTCAAAACCCAATACAGAAGTACAGACTTATGCAAATACCCATGGGTCATGTGTCATTAACAAAAAACAACTTACTTTGTCCAGGTTGTTTTGTCTTGGAGCAAAACAAAACTGGCTTACCTCTGGATTACATTAAGAAACTGGAGGCAGTGGAAACCAACGGCTACAGCGGTCCGTCCATTTTTGATGACATCACCGCGTTGAAACCTGCTGATAAAGGAAAAGCTTGTAGATGGTACCAGAGGAAAGAAGATGAAAGAGAAATCACTTAATGTAACAATTGAAAAAAACATGTCTTCACTTTGTCGTTATGGGGTATTGTGTGTATATGGGCTTATCACGACTCCGGATATGACCCAGATGCAGACACGCGAGGTGGATAGTACAGTTCTCAGATGATTTATTAGAAGCACAGGGCAAGCAAAGGGCAGGTCGAGGGCAGTCAGAGGTTTGTGATCAGGTCAAGGTCAGGCAGGTACAGGACGGCAGGCAGGCAGGCAGGCAGGCAGGCAGGCAGGCAGGCAGGCAGGCAGGCAGGCAGGCTCGGGGGCAGGACAGAAAACAGAACTCTAGCAACAGGAAGGCGGGTAAGAACGCTGGTAAGACCTGACAAGACGAACTGGCAGACAAACAAACAGAGAACACAGGTATAAATACATAGGGGATAATGGGAAGATGGGCGACACCTGGAGGGGGGTGGAGACAAGCACAAAGACAGGTGAAACAGATCAGGGTGAGAAAGAAAAAAAGTTATCCATTTTGAATTCAGGCTGTAACACAACAAAATGTGAAATAATTCAAGGGGTATGAAGGCACCATACATCACACATTAATGCCACAGGTCGGAAGTCTACAACAGCTCAATACAATGGAGGTGCCGAAGAGGATTTCCTTTTCGGTTGCTTGTAAATGTTTATTTAGATAATTTGAGGAAATACATACTGTCCGTAATTGTAGTAAATGGAAATAGTTGCTCAGCGAAACTCCATATTTAGTGAGTAACAAAAGTATTTTGATATTATAATGCTTGCAGAGCTGGCGAATGGGAGTTTGAATCAGAGCTTCCTGGGAGTTAGGGAGGTCTCTAACGCACAGATACTGGGGCAGGCCGAATACCGACCGGAACGCAGAGCATGTGCCAAGGGGCCCTGACCTCCAGGGTGCCCACATTAATTTAGTTAATTCTCTCTCAGATATCATTAACATGGCATAAGTCATTATAAAATGTGTAGAATTGCAGAAAATTAGCTTTAAAACTGCAAATATTTCTCTCCATCCCATGGCAAAATGGGTAGAATTGCAGGAACTTAGCTTTAAAAACTAATTTTAAAGGGGTCCACACAGAATATGCTGACTGTGCCAACAGTGTAGCGCAATGTAGCAATGTTTTTTTCGTCACAAAAGGGGAGGCTCCTTGTAGTGAGCTTCGACATTCGACATACTCCCGTGCCACATAAAAAAATTGTAATCATCCCTTCCTGTCACGTTCGTCATAACGATGAGACCAAGGCGCAGCGTGAGATGAATATATTCTTCTTTTATTAAAATGAAGAACACTTCAACAAACTAACAAAATAACAAAAACGAACGCGAAGCTATAAACACGAGTGCTGACATGCAACTACACATAGACAATAACCCACAAAAACAAAATGGAAAATGGCAATCTAAATGGGATCCCCAATTTTTTTTTTTTTTTTTTTAAATTTCACCTTTATTTAACCAGGTAGGCTAGTTGAGAACAAGTTCTCATTTACAACTGCTACCTGGCCAAGATAAAGCATAGCAGTGTGAACAGACAACACAGAGTTACACATGGAGTAAACAATAAACAAGTCAATAACAGAGTAGAAGAAAAGAAAAAAGAGTCTATATACATTGTGTGCAAAGGGCATGAGGAGGTAGGCGAATAATTACAATTTTGCAGATTAACACTGGAGTGATAAATGATCAGATGGTCATGTGCAGGTAGAGATACTGGTGTGCAAAAGAGCAGAAAAGTAAATAAATAAAAACAGTATGGGGATGAGGTAGGTAAATTGGGTGGGCTATTTACAGATGGACTATGTACAGCTGCAGCGATCGGTTAGCTGTTCAGAAAGCAGATGTTTAAAGTTGGAGAGGGAGATAAAAGTCTCCAACTTCAGCAATTTTTGCAATTCGTTCCAGTCACAGGCAGCAGAGAACTGGAAGGAAAGGCAGCCAAATAAGGTGTTGGCTTTAGGGATGATCAGTGAGATACACCTGCTGGAGCTCGTGCTACGGGTGGGTCTTGCCATCGTGACCAGTGAACTGAGATAAGGCGGAGCTTTACCTAGCATGGACTTGTTGAGCCAGCCGACTAGAGCATACAGGTCGCAGTGGTGGCTGGTATAAGGTGCTTTAGTAACAAAACGGATGGCACTGTGATAAACTGCATCCAGTTTGCTGAGTAGAGTATTGGAAGCTATTTTGTAGATGACATCGCCGAAGTCGAGGATCGGTAGGATAGTCAGTTTTACTAGGGTAAGTTTGGCGGCGTGAGTGAAGGAGGCTTTGTTGCGGAATAGAAAGCCGACTCTAGATTTGATTTTAGATTGGAGATGTTTGATATGAGTCTGGAAGGAGAGTTTACAGTCTAGCCAGACACATAGGTACTTATAGATGTCCACATGTTCTAGGTTGGAACCATCCAGGGTGGTGATGCTAGTCGGGTGTGCGGGTGCAGGCAGCGAACGGTTGAAAAGCATGCATTTGGTTTTACTAGCGTTTAAGAGCAGTTGGAGGCCAAGGTTGGAGTAGCCAGGAGGAAGGCATGGCCAGCCGTTGAGAACTGCTTGTTGAAGTTTTCGATTATCATGGATTTATCAGTGGTGACCGTGTTACCTAGCCTCAGTGCAGTGGGAAGCTGGGAGGAGGTGCTCTTGTTCTCCATGGACTTTACAGTGTCCCAGAACTTTTTGGAGTTAGAGCTACAGGATGCAAATCAGAGACAACGATAAACAGCTGCCTCTGATTGGGAACCAATTCAGGCCACCATAGACCTACATATACCTAGACATACTAAAACCCCATAGATATACAAAAAACCCTAGACAGACCAAAAACACCTAGACAATACAAAAACTAAACCAACCACCCTTGTCACACCTTGACCTAACCAAAATAATAAAGAAAAGAAAGATTAAGGTCAGGGCGTGACAAAGGTCTTAACTAAGGTCAGGGCGTGACACTTCCGTAGCAATGGAGGTAGTGTTGTCTAGGCAATGAAGCTTGCTTGGTTCCTTGGTCTTATATAGAGGCAATTCATGGGCTATGCTTCAAAGTAGCATATTTTGCATTGATAAGCAAATATATTCTCAGTGACTGTTCAAACAATAAACCAAACAATATTGTAGCCTTATTTGAATTCCCCCCCAAAATGTATTTTGATTAGAAATAATAACTACTGATTCCAGGCTACTGGTAAAAACTACTGATATGTGCTTTTTTCTCCCTAACCAAAACATGATGTTCTATTTTTAGGTGATATTGAAATGAATACACAGGCAGCATTTCAAACTGGGATAATGTTTTAGGTTACACTGGCAAATATAAGAACATATTTTGTCATTAGAAATCAAATTATCTCACATGGAGATATGGGAAGCTAAAAATGCTGGCTAGCTTTCTATGTTTTTAGCCAGGCTAATGCCAGCTAGCCAGGCCGCCAGCTAACTACAACTGGCAATGGAAGGCAACTTTTTATGTTTTCACAAAATGAAAATACAAAAACAAAATACTTTTCTATTGCCCCCTTCTGAATGGGAGGGGAACCGGTGAGGATATCATTTTACCAAAAGGAGTCGACTACTCCAAAAGTCCCACTCCGCCCACGTGCACGCAAGCACGTAGGTCAATGGAGTGGAGCTTGTAGTAACCTTAAAACGTACATTTCTCTCCACAATGAAGAGCGGGCTCCTAAATTTGTTTGCCGTCGGCTCGGGGTCCCCCAACCAAATCTCGCTTAGGGCCCCCAAAAGGCTAGAGCCGGTCCTGTATAATGTGTTTACTATTATGCTTCGCTCCTGCTGTGGAGAGAAGGAGATAATGCAACATGCCAAAAGCGAAGTTACACAATCTGAGGCGAAATTACAAGCATCCAAGGCTGTTTTGGGTTTCACTTCCTCATGGAAAGACCCGATAATGAGCCAGTACAGTGTTCAGTGTAGCCTTTTCCTCTCTTCAGAAAATTGTTTGAGACAAGAATAGATCACTTCTCTAACAGTCGAAGAGAAATGTTTGGTTAATATCCCTTTGTACACTATTTTAAAAGTTTAATAACCAATAGGAGATTGTCTTAATGGAGAGCTGTGATTCCCAAGTTTTTCCACAGCTGTTTAGGAAAGTGCCCATAAGAACAATGTTGTGTTTTCGGCATCATTAAAGTGAAGAGTTATTTTATCAAATCAATTCTCTGTAATTATTATTACTGTCACGCCCTGGTCAAAGTATTTTGTGTTTATCTTTATGTATTTGGTCAGGCCAGGGTGTGGCATGGGGTTTTTGTAATTGTGGTGTGTTTGTCTTGGGGTTTTGGTGGTGGTATCGGGATTGTAGCTTAGTGGGTTATCTAGCAAAGTCTATGGCTGTCTGGAATGGTTCTCAATCAGAGGCAGGTGCTTATCGTTGTCTCTGATTGGGAACCATATTTAGGCAGCCATATTCTTTGAGTTTGTCGTGGGTGATTGTCCTTAGTGTCCTATGTGTACTCTCGGTTAGTTTGCACTAGATAGGCTGTTTCGATTACGTTTATTGTTTTGTGTAGTGTTCGTGTTTCTTTATTTGATTAAACATGAATCTCAATCGACACGCTGCAGTTTGGTCCGACTCTCCTTCATCACCACTAGAAAACCGTTACAGAATCACCCACCAACCAAGGACCAAGCGGCGTGGTAAACAGAGGCAGCAGCAACAGCAGCAGCAGGAGAAGCGACAGGTGCAGCAGGAGCAGCGACAGGTGCAGCAGCAGCAAAGGCAGCAGCAGCAGCAAAGGCAGCAGCAGCAGCAAAGGCAGCAGCAGGAGCAAAGGCAGCAGCAGGAGAAGCAACAGAGGCAGCAGCAGCATTGGGGGAGGCTGCACTCTCTGGATAAATGGACTTGGGAGGAGATCCTTGACGGACAAGGACCCTGGGCAGAGCCATGGATGGAATTGGAGCTGTCGGCGAAGCAGAGTGCTGAGTCTGAGAGTGTGGAGGATGTATTGGACAGAGTAGAAAGAAAGGTGTGGGCTTGGCATAGCATGCACGGCATACCAGTTCCAGCACCACGCATCAGGCCTACAGTGCGTCCCACCTGTTCAGCGCTGCCGGAGCCTTTCTCCTCTACAGCGCTGCTGGAGTCTCCCGCCTGTTCAGCGCAGCCAGAGCCTTTCTCCTCTCCTGCGCGGCCGGAGTCTCCCGCCTGTTCAGCGCAGCCAGTCTGCACGGAGCTGCCGGTCTGCACGGAGCTGCCGGTCTGCACGGAGCTGCCGGTCTGCACGGAGCTGCCGGTCTGCACGGAGCTGCCAGTCTGCACGGAGCTGCCAGTCTGCACGGAGCTGCCAGTCTGCACGGAGCTGCCAGTCTGTAAGGAGCCGCCAGAGCTGCCAGTATGTAAGAAGCCGCCAGAGCTGTCAGTCTGCATGGAGCAGCCAGAGCTGTCAGTCTGAATGAAGCAGACAGAGATGTCAGTCTGCATGGAGCAGCCAGTCTGCAAAGAGCTGTCAGTCTGCAAGGAGCTGTCAGTCTGCAAGGAGCTGTCAGTCTGCACGGAGCTGTCAGTCTGCACGGAGCTGTCAGTCTGCAAGGAGCTGTCAGTCTGCAAGGAGCTGTCAGTCTGCAAGGAGCTGTCAGTCTGCAAGGAGCTGCCAGGCTGCAAGGAGCAGCCAGTCAGCACGGAGCCGCCAGAGCTGTCAGTCTGTAAGAAGCCGCCAGAGCTGTCAGCCTATATGGAGCAGCTAGTACCGCCAGTCTGCCCAGCGCCGCCAGTGCCCCCAGTCTACCCAGCGTCACCAGTCTGCCCAGCGCCGCCAGTCTGCCCAGCACCGCCAGTCTGCCCAGCACCGCCAGTCTGCCCAGCACCGCCAGATCTGCCAGTCAGCCAGACTCTTCCAGATCTGCCAGTCAGCCAGACTCTTCCAGATCTGCCAGTCAGCCAGACTCTTCCAGATCTGCCAGTCAGCCAGACTCCTCCAGATCTGCCAGTCAACCAGACTCTTCCAGATCTGCCAGTCAACCAGACTCTTCCAGATCTGCCAGTCAACCAGACTCTTCCAGATCTGCCAGTCAACCAGACTCTTCCAGATCTGCCAGTCAACCAGACTCTTCCAGATCTGCCAGTCAACCAGACTCTTCCAGATCTGCCAGTCAACCAGACTCTTCCAGATCTGCCAGTCAACCAGACTCTTCCAGATCTGCCAGTCAATCAGACTCTTCCAGATCCGCCAGTCAGCCGGGATCTGCCAGAACTGCCAGTCGACCAGGATCCGCCAGTCGACCAGGATCCGCCAGTCGACAGGATCCGCCAGTCGACCAGGATCCGCCAGTCGACAGGATCCGCCAGTCGACCAGGATCCGCCAGAACTCCGCCAGTCGATCCGCCAGAACCGCCAGTCGGCCAGGATCCGCCAGTCGGCCAGGATCCGCCAGAACTGCCAGTCTGCCAGGATCCGCCAGTCTGCCAGGATCCGCCAGTCTGCCAGGATCCGCCAGAACTGCCAGTCGGCCAGGATCTGCCAGTCGGCCAGGATCTGCCAGTCAGCCAGGATCTGCCAGTCTGCCAGGATCCGCCAGTCTGCCAGGATCCGCCAGTCAGCCAGGATCCGCCAGTCAGCCAGGATCTGCCGGAACCACCAGCCAGCCAGGATCTGGTAGATCCATCAACCTGCCTGAGCTTCCTCTCACTCCTGAGCTTCCTCTCACTCCTGAGCTTCCTCTCACTCCTGAGCTTCCTCTCACTCCTGAGCTTCCTCTCACTGAGCCTGAGCTTCCCCGAGCTCCCCTCGGTCCCGAGCTTCCCCTCGGTCCCGAGCTACCTCAGTCCAGTGGGGCCCGTTGTTAGGTTTCCTAGGCCAAGGTTAGCGGCGAGGGTTGCCACTCAAGGGACACTAAGGAGGTGGACTAAGACAATTATGGAGTGGGGTCCACGTCCAGCACCAGAGCCGCCACCGCGGACAGATGCCCACCCAGACCCTCCCCTACAGGTTTAGGTTGTGCGTTCGGGAGTCCGCACCTTAGGGGGGTTCTGTCACGCCCTGGTCAAAGTATTTTGTGTTTATCTTTATGTATTTGGTCAGGCCAGGGTGTGGCATGGGGTTTTTGTAATTGTGGTGTGTTTGTCTTGGGGTTTTGGTGGTGGTATTGGGATTGTAGCTTAGTGGGTTATCTAGCAAAGTCTATGGCTGTCTGGAATGGTTCTCAATCAGAGGCAGGTGCTTATCGTTGTCTCTGATTGGGAACCATATTTAGGCAGCCATATTCTTTGAGTTTGTCGTGGGTGATTGTCCTTAGTGTCCTATGTGTACTCTCGGTTAGTTTGCACTAGATAGGCTGTTTCGGTTTCGATTACGTTTATTGTTTTGTGTAGTGTTCGTGTTTCTTTATTTGATTAAACATGAATCTCAATCGACACGCTGCAGTTTGGTCCGACTCTCCTTCATCACCACTAGAAAACCGTTACAATTACGTGATTAAACTAATCATGTAAATGTAATTAACTAGGATGTTGGGGCATCAAGGAAAATCTCAAGATTAGAAAGTTATAATTTTCCTAATATAACTTTTCAGATATTTTAATATCTGATCATTTAGTCTTCTAATTAATGAATTATTCTTCACCTCACGTTAGTCTCATTCCAAACGTCGTAAATTGTGGGTTATCTGCACGAACCCAGTCTTTGCTATGAATCATCCATACATCAATTGTCTTAATCATTTATTTACTAACTAACTAAACAATCACAAGTGTATAACAAACAAACAAACAGCAGGTATGGTTACAAGGAAATGATAGGGGATGTGACCTAGTGGGCTAAACCGGTATGGCGGCTTGGTAGACAAAGGGACTGAGAAGGGCGCGAAAGACCAAAGACAGTTGATAATTATAATAATTGAAATGCTAATCCTTTGCACATGAACACTCACTCATTTGTTTCGGCGGTTGTCGGTCTTCACATTCAATGGTACATAATTCCTAGCTGCAGACTAGTAATTTGTATCGAAGATTTGCTCTTATTCTGTAGGTATCGATAGTCTCAGAGTTTAACCACATGGTGTGGTTAAGAATTCAACAACCATAACAACCTTTGCTTATAGAGATTCGAGGTACACATGGTCTCTACTCAAACCTTAGCCCTCTCGGCAATCGAGGTACACTTGGTCTAAAGTGGGCTTCTCTAGGTGGGTTTTTTATTCAGAACAGCAGAAAGGCTGTCCCCTGACGCCAGATCAATGTCTGTGCTCATGGGGCGGGCCAATGACTTAGTTAACTTTAAAGGGAATTGGATTCTCTTTCATTAAACAGTATAAAATCACATTACATAATTTCACAAATAGCTTCATCTTTACTCATTCATTTTATAAAATAATTAGATGAAAATCTCATAACGGAGACTCTTCTATAAACAGAGTTATGGTAATGTGGCTGTATTGTCTCTCAATGAGGTCAAACTTTAAACAAAATGGACCGGTCGTAGCTATTCTCCACCGGTTACACATTCTCCAAAACATGGATATTGTTCAGTTCTCAAGTTCCTTTGTTCTACTGTGAACCTTTCTCTCTCTATACTGCATGAGGGAGAGAGTCTCCTCCAGGAATTTACGACCTGATATAACAGAGCCTGGGTGTAGGGGGAAGAAAGAGGTGGCGAGAGAGAGAGAGTTGTTGCTTGCTATATTCAAAGAGGGCCACGTCATGACAACAATGTTATCAACGCGTTTTTGAAAGTAGGATAAATGTCCCAGCCCATATTATACTGTATGTGATACTGTACATTAAACATTCACATGTCTTTTATCCTTTTGTTGGATCCATATTTCTCTCCTAATTGATGATTCTCTGTCATTTGCTACAGGAGATAAATATGCACACAGGAGACAATTGTAAAATCTCTGCTCATTCATAATTTATCCAATTGAAACAAAACCACTCCGCTACTGAATTCCCCCTACACTCTTCCAGTAAAGGCTGAATTACAGCTGCATGCATATTATGGGCTCCAGAGCCGATAATCCAGAGTAGGAGCAAAGGTACAGGACGGCAGGCAGGCTCAGGCAAGTGTCAAAAACCAGGAGGACGAGAAAAAGAGACGTAAGCTTGACAAACAAGACGAACTGGCACAGACAGACAGAAAAAAACAGGTATAAATACCCAGAAGATAAGTGGGGAAGATGGGCGACACCTGGGGGAGTGGAGACAAGCACAAGGACAGGTGTAAAACATATCAGTACCACCTGGTGTTCCACCTGGGCGGACACCTGGTTGACTGGGGTGACGGCGGTGAAAGTCGGCGATGAGGGCCGGGTCCAAATTATTTTTATCGGGAACCCAGCACCTCTCCTTTGTCCCATAACCCTCCCAGTCAACCAGGTACTGGAAACACCTGCCCCATGGTCGAACCCTCAGGAGGCGTCTAACCGTGTACACTGGCTGGCCATCGATGACACGGGGGAGGGATGGGCCTAGAAACAGAAGACAAGGGGCAGTCATACATGGTTTTGACACTGGATAAAGTATGGAGGGTACGGGGCAACAGAGGACGGACAGCAGAGGGGCTAAGGATCTTGGAACGGGTGGGAAAGGTCTCGGCTTCTGGGGGTGTAGCCGCGGCACTATAGTGGTGTGCCAGCACCTCAGGCTTGACCTTCTTAAATACCGGGCGGTGCTGTGGAAGCGAAGTAGCCCGGCCTTACTGAATCCCTTCCGGAGGTCCTGGTACTCTGTGGAGCTGGCGGAGAGGTCCGGTGCAATTTCCAAGACCCCAGGAAGACTTCCCTGGGCAGGCAGAACTGACTTCAGGCAATGAGTGTGGCAGGAAGGTCTCCAGCCCATGATGGCACCAGTAGCCCAGTCAATGGAGGGATTGTGTCGCTGGAGCCAAGAGAATTCCAATAACACGGAACCTGCAGAGACAGGGAACCTGCTCAAACAGCAGGAATTGGATAGTCTCGCTGTGGTTCCCCGACACTCATAGGTTGACAGGGGTGTTCTGGTGGGTGACCTGGCCTATAGAGCGCCCGTCCAGCGCTCTAACACCCATGGGAATGGAGAGGGGTTGAATGGGGATGCCCAGCTCGGACACCAGGGTAACGTCCATGAGACTCACATTGGCCCCTGAGTCAATGAGTACCTGGAGAGACTTGGACTGGTCACCCCACAGCTGGGTGGCATGGAGAGGGGGGCGAGTAAGGGGAGAAGAACAATTATATTTAAGTAACTACAGACAATACCCCATAATGATAAAGCTAAAACAGGTTTTTAGAAAATGTGCTCAGTACTTTGTTGAAACACCTTTGGCAGCGATTACAGCCTCGAGTCTTCTTGGGTATGACGTACCAAGCTTGGCACACCTGTATTTGGGGAGATTCTCCCATTCTTCTCTGCAGATCCTTTCAAGCTCTGTCAGGTTGGATGGGGAGCGTCACTGCACAGCTATTTTCAGGTTTCTCCAGAGATATTAGATCGGGTTCAAGTCCGGGCTCTGGCTGGGCCACTCAAGGACATTCAGAGACTTGTCCCAAAGCCCCTCCTGCGTTGTCTTGGCTGTGTGCTTAGGTTCGTTGTCCTGTTGGATTGTGAACACTCGCCCCAGTCTGAGGTCCCGAGCGCTCTGGAGCAGGTTATCATCAAGGATCTCTCTGTACTTTGCTCCGTTTATCTTTCCCTTGATCCTGAATAGTCTCAGAGTCCCTGCTGCTGAAAAACATCCCCACAGCATGATGCTGCCACTAACATGCTTCACTGTAGGGATGGCACAAGGTTTCCTCCAGACATGACGCTTGGCATTTGGGCCAAAGAGTTCAATCTTGCTTTCATCAGACCAGAGAATATTGTTTCTCATGGTCTGAGAGTCCTTTAGGTGCCTTTTGGCAAACTCCAAATGGGCTGTCATGTGCCTTTTTACTGGGGAGTGGCTTCTGTCTGGCCACTCCAACATAAAGGTTGTCCTTCTGGAAGGTTCTCTCATCTCCACAGAGGAAATCTGGAGCTCTGTCAATATGCCCATCGGGTTCTTGGTCACCTCCGTGACCAAGGCCCTTCTACCCCGATTGCTCAGTTTGCCCAGGCAGCCAGGTCTAGGAAGAGTCTTGGTGGTTCCAATTAAGAATGATGGAGGTCACTGGGTTCTTGGGGACCTTCAACGCTGCAGAAATGTTTTGGTACCCTTCCCCAGATCTTTGTCTCGACACAATCCTGTCTCGGAGCTCTACGGTTAATTCCTTCAACACCATGGCTTGGTTTTTGCTCTGACATGCACTGACAACTGTAGGACCTTATATAGACAGGTGTGTGCCTTTCCAAATCATGTCCAGTCAATTGAATTTACCACAGGTGGACTCCAATCAAGTTGTAGAAACATCTCACGGAATATCAATGGAAACAGGATGCACCTGAGCTCAATTTCGAGTCTCATAGCAAAGGGTCTGAATACTTATGTAAATCACTTTGTCATTATGCAGTATTGTGTGTGTAACGGATGTGAAACGGCTAGCTTAGTTAGCGGTGGTGCGCGCTAAATAGCGTTTCAATCGGTGACATCACTTGCTCTGAGACCTTGAAGTAGTAGTTCCCCTTGCTCTGCAAGGGCCGCGGCTTTTGTGGAGCGATGGGTAACGATGCTTTGTGGGTGACTGTTGTTGATGTGTGCAGAGTGTCCCTGGTTCGAGCCCGGGTATGGGTGAGGGGACGGTTTAAAGTTATACTGTTACATGTGTAGCTTGATGAGATGGAGAAGATATTTAAATGTTTTTTAATAAGGCTGTAATGTAACAAAATGTGGAAAAAGGGAAGGGGTCTAAATACTTTATGAATGCACTGTAGGCTAGGTGCATGTGCATTTGATGGGTGCAAGTTTCCACTAAATTCTCAGCTGCATCTGATTCAGTAATAAATGTAACAAGGTTGTAGTCTCTTGTGGACAGATGCGCTGGGCGACCGAGATTACAAAGGTTGGAGGCTCAATAAACTTGAATGACCTTACTGTGAATATGAACTCTTCAAAATGTACACTCAATAATGTTGCTTGTACTTGCCCCCCAACAGTGTAACATCTGGGTTAACTTGGTTGAGTTTACAATAACAGCTTGGACATACAGTGCCTTGCGAAAGTATTCGGCCCCCTTGAACTTTGCGACCTTTTGCCACATTTCAGGCTTCAAACATAAAGATATAAAACTGTATTTTTTTGTGAAGAATCAACAGCAAGTGGGACACAATCATGAAGTGGAACGACATTTATTGGATATTTCAAACTTTTTTAACAAATCAAAAACTGAAAAATTGGGCGTGCAAAATTAATTCAGCCCCTTTACTTTCAGTGCAGCAAACTCTCTCCAGAAGTTCAGTGAGGATCTCTGAATGATCCAATGTTGACCTAAATGACTAATGATGATAAATACAATCCACCTGTGTGTAATCAAGTCTCCGTATAAATGCACCTGCACTGTGATAGTCTCAGAGGTCCGTTAAAAGCGCAGAGAGCATCATGAAGAACAAGGAACACACCAGGCAGGTCCGAGATAAAGTTTGCCACAAGCCACCTGGGAGACACACCAAACGTGGAAGAAGGTGCTCTGGTCAGATGAAACCAAAATTGAACTTTTTGGCAACAATGCAAAACGTTATGTTTGGCGTAAAAGCAACACAGCTCATCACCCTGAACACACCACCCCCACTGTCAAACATGGTGGTGGCAGCATCATGGTTTGGGCCTGCTTTTCTTCAGCAGGGACAGGGAAGATGGTTAAAATTGATGGGAAGATGGATGGAGCCAAATACAGGACCATTCTGGAAGAAAACCTGATGGAGTCTGCAAAAGACCTGAGACTGGGACGGAGATTTGTCTTCCAACAAGACAATGATCCAAAACATAAAGCAAAATCTACAATGGAATGGTTCAAAAATAAACATATCCAGGTGTTAGAATGGCCAAGTCAAAGTCCAGACCTGAATCCAATCGAGAATCTGTGGAAAGAACTGAAAACTGCTGTTCACAAATGCTCTCCATCCAACCTCACTGAGCTCGAGCTGTTTTGCAAGGAGGAATGGGAAAAATTTTCAGTCTCTCGATGTGCAAAACTGATAGAGACATACCCCAAGCGACTTACAGCTGTAATCGCAGCAAAAGGTGGCGCTACAAAGTATTAACTTAAGGGGGCTGAATAATTTTGCACGCCCAATTTTTCAGTTTTTGAATTGTTAAAAAAGTTTGAAATATCCAATAAATGTTGTTCCACTTCATGATTGTGTCCCACTTGTTGTTGATTCTTCACAAAAAAATACAGTTTTATATCTTTATGTTTGAAGCCTGAAATGTGGCAAAAGGTCGCAAAGTTCAAGGGGGCCGAATACTTTCGCAAGGCACTGTATGTCAGCCTCACTGACTAAGGTCTGCCATACGGGTGGCCATCCCAGATTCTAATAAAATAAATATTTTGGGAGAAAATAAACACACTAATACACCACAGACTACATATCTGTAATATCTGGGTAAGTACAAGGTTGTCACTAGTTCTTTCACAGGATTTCTCTATTTATAGTGAAGTGTAACTTTATAGTTACATATGAGCCATTTCTATATAATGACTTATTACTCATTACCAAGTCAAAAACACCTATAAACAAAAGATGAGCTTCTACTTTAGTGGACTTTATTGCAACATGTAAAATTACATTACAATAATAATAATTTTTATTGTTAGATTAATAATTTGATTAAACAAAGATATAGGCCTACTCAATAAGATAAAAATAACTATTCTAGTGGTGACTCAAATTCGTAGCCTATAGTATGGTGAGTAGCCTAGACATCTAGCTAATTTAGCCTAGATAGCTAGCTGTGCGGTACTGGAATGCATGAAAAAATGCCTTTATAATAAAGCATTGCATGCATTATCATAGCTTTTGCTACTGGCATAGAGCAGTAGAGTAGAGGTGATTGCAAAAGTTGCAAACATAAGGGGAAAAGTTTATAGCCTATGCTCCGGAAAAATGTTGGCCTTTTATAATGGCATTTCATGCAATTCTGCTTCATTTTAGATGACTGAAGACTTGAGCAGATTTTTTTTTAACATCACAAATGATCGGAATGATAGCCTACTTTGACACTGACAAGCTGAGAATCTGAGATCAATAAAAATGACCCTGTCTTGAATCCATCAATAACCTAGGCGTGTGGAGACACCCATATTATACAATATGAGGAGGAAATTATAGTCCTAAAAAAGTTTTCCCGTTTCACTGACTCACCCAATGATGCACAGCTCACTCACCCGTGATTGCTGATGCCCTTGTGTAAAACAAAACTGCTGAAATACTGTGAAAGGCCTGTTTTGGCTGCATGTTCACTGACAGATTTGCCACATGTCCCCAACTGTAGGCGTGCTTTGTGATTTGGCTACACAGAATCCACAGCTAGGATATTTTTTAAATAATCTATTGATCCTCTGTGTCTAAATTATAGGGCCTACTCCTGATGAAGTCTTCTGAATTATTTAATTTCTCTCTGAACAGAGAGCAGCCATTCTATAACTTTGGCAAATGTATTTCAATTATCATGGGTGCTGTGGCACCCCCAGCACCCTTCCCGTGGCTAATATTCTGTAAGCAAATAAATGAAGTGCAATGCTGGAGAGATGAGAGTTGCAAACTCATGTCTATCAGAGCAGAGAGAGAGAGAGAAAGTGAATGTCATTCTAGTTCTGTGAGAGATCCAGGCGCACGTCTCTCTCTCTTACCACAGCAATGGCCACGCGTTCGTCTATAGGTATTTGTATTTATTAGCTGCTGCCTGGGGTCCAGCAAAATATAGGCAGTTTATACCATTTTAAAAACATTACAATATATTCACAGATTTCACGACACACTGTGTGCCCCCAGGCCCCTACTCCACCACTACCACATATCTACAGTACAAAATCCATGTGTACGTGTGTGTATAGTGAGTATGTTATCGTGTGTGTGTAAGCATGTGTCTGTGCCTATGTTTGTGTTGCTTCACAGTCCCCGATAAAACAGTTTACAGTCAAGGGTTACTCCAAGCAGTTTAGTCACCACAACTTGCTCAATTTACATATTATTTATTACAAGATTTAATTGATGTTTAGGGTTTAGTGAATGATCTGTCCCAAATACAATGCTTTAAGTTTTAGACTAACTTATTCCTTGCCACCCACTCTGTAACTATCTCCAACTCTTTGTTAAGTGTTGCAGTCATTTCAGTCACTGTAGTAGCTGACATGTATAGTGTTGAGTCATCCGCATACATAAACACACTGGCTTCACTCAAAGCCAGTGGCATGTAATTTGTAAAGATTGAAAAAGTAAGGGGCCTTAACAGCTGCCCAGTGGAAATCCTGATTCTACATGGATTGTGTTCGAGAGGCTTCCATTAAAGAACACCCTCTGTGTTCTGTTATACAGGTAACTCATTATCCACAATATAGCAGGGGGTGTAAAGCCATAACACATATGTTTTTTCCAGCAGCAGACTATGATCAATAATGTCAAAAGACACACTAAAGTCTAACAAAATGTCCTTCCCTATAAGCATGCTGAAAGTTTGTTGTCAATTTGTTTACTGTAAAATAGCATATCTGGTCAAACACATTTTTTTTCCAAAAGTTTACTCAGAGTTGGTAACAGGCTGATTGGTGGGCTATTTGAGCCAGTAAAGGAGGCTTTTACTATTCTTAGGTAGCGGAATGACTTTTGCTTCCCTTCAAGCCTGAGAGTTCCTCTGTCCAGAGTCTGTGTTCTTTTGCCGATCTTAATCTTTTCTTTTTATTGGCCAGTCTGAGATATGGCTTTTTCTTTGCAACTCTGCCTAGAAGACCAGCATACCGGAGTCGCCTCTTCACTGTTGATGTTGAGAATGGTGTTTTGTGGGTAGTATTTAATGAAGCTGCCAGTTGAGGACTTGTGAGGCGTCTGTTTCTAAAACTAGAAGCTCTAATGTACTTGTCCTCATGTTCAGTTGTGCACCGGGGCCTCCCACTCGTCTTTCTATTCTGGTTAAGGCCAGTTTGCGCTGTTCTGTGAAGGGAGTAGTACACAGAGTTGTACGATATCTTCAGTTTCTTGGCAATTTCTCGCATGGAATAGCCTTTATTTCTCAGAACAAGAATAGTCTGACGAGTTTCAGAAGAAAGTACTTTGTTTCTGGCCATTTTGAGCCTGTAATCGAACCCACAAATGCTGATGCTCCAACTAGTCTAAAGAAGGCCAGTTTTCAGCTGTGCTAACATCATTGAAAAATGGTTTTCTAATGATCAATTAGCCTTTTAAAATGATAAACTTGGTGATCCAAATCTTTTTACTATCATTCTTTATGTCATTTATTTTTCTTCTTTTTCTTCAGTTTAGTCTCATGATTTCTCAATTTGCAATACGTTTGCCAATCTGTTGTGCAGCCAGACTTATTTGTCATTCCATTTCTCTCATCACTCTCAACCATACACGTTTTCAATTCCTCATCAATCCACGGGGATTTAACAGTTTTTACAGTCATTTTCTTAATAGGTGCATGCTTATTTGTAACTGGAATAAGCAATTTCATGAATGTGTCAAGTGCAGTGTCTGTCATTACACACCACGGACCAAAAAATATTCTTTACATCAACAACATAGGAATCACTACAAAACATATTGTATGACCTCTTATACACTATATTAGGCCCAGCCTTTGGAACTTTGGTTTTCCTAGATATGGCTACTATATACTATACTATTGTGATCACTACATCAGATGGATCTGGATACTGCTTTCAAGCAAATGACTGCAGCATTCGTAAACATGTGATCAATACATGTTGATGATTTGATTATTGTGCTGCTTGTAACTACCCTGGTAGGTTGACTGATAGTCTGAACCAGGTTACAGTTTGAAGCTTTTTCTTGAGTTGGCAGCATGATGAAAGTCAGTCAATATTTAAATCACCCAGAAAATATACCTCTCTGTTGATATCGCATACGTTATCCAGCATTTCACACATGTTATCCAGATACTGACTGTTAGCACTTGGTGGTCTATAGCAGCTTCCCACCAGAATGGGCTTTAGGTGAGGCAGATGACCCTGTTTTCAAAGAACTTAAAACAGTATTTAACATGAGATCCTCTCTAATATTTACAGGAATGTGGTTCTGAATATAAACAGCAACACCTCCACCATTGGCATGTGTCTCTTTTCTGTAATGGTATAACATTGTATTGCTACCACTGTATCAAGGTATTATCTAAATCAGTTTCAGAGATAGTCAGAATATAAATGTCATCTGTTACTAGCAAATGATTGATTTCGTGAACTCTGTGTCATTATGGTAGGGATTAACTGAGCTGAGTTTGGGTCATTGATAAATCATTGTCTCAACGCAGCCTTATAATGCTGTGAAAGGATCCAGGAACCCAAATGATTTGATCCTCCTTATAAAACGTCTGGGACCTCACGCAATACATTTGTATTGGTTTTATGTCATTAAAACAGTGGACAAGACAATCATTTGTAGGCTATGGGCTACTCATGTTAAATTGGCAACAGTAATTCAACACGATGGATCGGATGCTTGAGTAAAAAGAGGATTACACACAAAACACATTTAGTCTCCGTAGCAAATTGACATACATTTGCTACGATGGGTTTGTGTCACATCACACAGGTAGCTAAATTGTATTTTTTCTTTGGTTGCGAGTGAGTTAGTTTACATGCGCAGTAATAATTTCACATTAAACTGACTATGACACTATTATGCAATAGTCATGTAAACACATTACTGGTTATTTTAATCGGCGAAAGTTAAAATCGAAGTAAGCAAACGCTGATTAAAACACCTGGTATTCTAAGCAAACTTTCTAATTATTAGGACATGTTTGGAAATGCCTGATTTACCGTGGAGCAATTACAAGTTGCGAAAACCCTATATTAAAAAGAAGCAGATAACAGCATGCCAAAAGCGCGGTCGCAGTCGGAGGCGAAATTACGCGCATCCAAGGCTGTTTTTGGTTTCACTTCCTCAAAGAACCAGTACTGTGTTCAGTGTTTTTTTTTCTCCTGACATTGTTTGAGACAAGACTAGATTCCTATTCTAACAGTCCTGGAGAAACGTTTTGTTATTATCCTGTCATGCGCTATTTAATGGTTTAATAACCAAGACTGGAATTTGTTTTTGGGAGAGCTGTGGTTCCCGAGTTTTTCCGCCGCGGACTAGGACAGCGCGGCTAAGAACAATGTTATCAAAGGTTCTGACGGTATGTATAGCCAGCCCATATACGTATACCGTACGCGACAGCCTACTATATATTACTATAATGTCTTTTATCCGTACTGTTGGATCCTTTTCTCCTAACTGGTTATCTGACTCGAATTCCTTACATTTTCCAGTAAATACAGGCAGCTGAAGCCATGTATATTATGGACTCCAGTGCCGAGGAAGCCCGTGCTGGACTAACAGGCCATGTGTCCACTGTCCAAATGCTCACCTTGCACCGTGAGCTACTGGTTTCCCAGGTGAAGAGCACGCAGTGCATTATGGATAACCTCCTACAAAGTGGTTTTCTGTGTATCGAGGATGCAGAAATCATCCAGCGCGCAGCCACCAAGACAGACCAGGTAATTTACCATAGGAGGGTTTCAGAGAGGATACATGTCCATTTGGACCACACACATTAAATGACAAAGTACCCATCACAAAGACATGCTCTTGCATTCACAAATAGCTTACTAGGCCCAAATTAAAATGGACTAATTGATTTTAAGAGGAGAAAGTATAAAGACAAGACTTGATTTTGCAATACAATGACAGTTGGTATGTTGCCAGTATCTTATCTGTGAAAAATCCTGTTTTGCCACATAAATCAAAATGTGGGAAGTAATATTAATCACTGGTAAGTAAATATGATTGCCATTGTGCAGGTGCGTAAAATAGGGAAACTGTTAGCTGCCAAATTATTTTTAAATATTGAATCACTGTAAAGTAAATATGATTTACTTATGATTGACATTGCGCAGGTGCGTAAAATCCTGGAATTGGTCCAAAGGAAAGGGGTGCAGGCATGTGAATACTTCCTATATATTCTCTACAAAGTTTATGATGCATACATAGACCTCCAACCATGGCTTAAAGAGATCAACTACCAGCCACCAGACTTCATACGGGACATACCAGTGAAGAACACGGACCCTAGTAAGTATGTCAGTAAACTGTATGGTGCAGCACTTCATATGTGTTATTGGAATTTGACTTAACAATAAAAAATACAGTGCATTGACAATGTAAGCTATTAGAGAATCATGAGGGCAACTACTGTATATTTTGGCTGAATATCAGTGGTTGAAAATCAGACTGCAGTGTATTCTCCCTACCCCCCTCTTCTCAGTTAGTAGGTACTGTGAGAAGCTGAGGCACGAGCTGGGCCGAGACACACGCTTCATTGCCTCCTACGCCCAGCGAGAGGAAACCCTGTTGGAGGAGCTCTATACAGACACCCTGATGGAGCTCCTGAATGACCGCAATGAGAGCCTGGGCCACCTGGAGGGTCTGGGGCAGCTCCTGGGAGAGCAGGGTGTCTTTAACTCACAGGCAGAGACGGTGCTCGTCACGGGAGACGCTGGGGTGGGCAAGTCCATCCTCCTCCAGAAGCTCCAGAGGCTGTGGTCCAAGAGGGAACTGGAACAGACAGACGCCATGTTCTTCTTCAAGTTCCGCTGTAGGATGTTCAGCACTTTCAAGGAGACAGACGAGATCTCACTGAGGGACCTGCTTTTCAAATACAACTGCTACCCTGACCAGGATGTGGATAATGAGGTGTTCAGCTACATCCTCCGCTTCCCTGAAAAGGTTCTCTTTACGTTTGACGGCTATGATGAGATCCAGGCTGATCTGGACCTGGTGAATGTGCCTGAGGTGGTTTCTCCAGAGGAGAGGACTCACCCCCTTCTGGTGCTCATTAATCTGCTCTGTGGGAAGCTGCTCAATGGTTCCCGGAAGGTCCTGACGGCTCGGACAGGCACCGACGTCCAGAGCAGGGTGATCCGGAAGAGGGTGGCGCTGCGTGGGTTCTCTCCGGCCCACCTTCAAACCTACACCAACCTACACTTCAAAGAGCAGGAGCACAGGGACCTGGTCTCAGTCCAGCTGGATGCCAGCCCCCACCTCTGTGGCCTCTGCTCCATCCCCCTCTTCTGCTGGATCGTCTTCAAGAGCTTTAAACACCTGCGCTCAGTCTACGACGACTTTGAGTTGCCAGAGGCTTGCGTGACCCTCACTAACATATTCCTCCTGCTGTCTGAAGTCTTCTTCAGCCGGGGGGCCACTCCCCCACCTGTCCTCCTGAAGAGAAACACCAGGTGCCCCGCTGATACCTTCAGGGCAGGACTGAGGCCACTGACTGCCTTCTCCAAGCTGGCTCTGCTGGGCATGGAGAGAGGAGGCTTTGTGTTCGACCAGGAGGAGGTTGCCTCCTGTGGCCTGACTGACGATGACCTTAAGGTGGGTTTCCTCCGACCGGTCAGCCGCTACGATGCATGTGAAAACCCTTCCACCTTTGAGTTCCTTCACCTCACCCTGCAGTCCTTCTTGGCTGCATTCTCCCTGGTTCTGGATGAACAGGCCAGCGTAGGAAACATCCTCAAGTTCTTCACCGAGTGCAGCAGGAGGGGCAATACTTCTTGTTTATCGTGTGTCGTCCACTGCATCAGTGGCTCCTCCAAACCCAGGGGAAAGGACCCGTTCAAGACCAACGAGCATCTCCAATACGCCAACCTCTTCCTGTGTGGACTGCTGTCTAAGGCCAACGCCGACTTGCTGGAGCACATGGTTCCTGCAGCACTACTGAAGAGAAAGCGGGCGGTCCTCAAGTCCTACCTGTCCACCAGCGTGAGATCCCACCTCCGCGGTTTGCCACTCTACAACACAGAGCAGGAGGGCAGCAAGGTGCATGTCCTGCCCAACTTCCTGTGGATGCTGCGCTGCATCTTCGAGACAGGAAGTAAAGAGGTGGCACAGCTGACTGCGAAGGGCATCACAGCTGACTACATCAAGCTGGGCTACTGTAATGTGTTCTCTGGCGACTGCAGTGCCCTCAACTTTGTGCTGCAGCACCGGCGGAAGAGGCTAGGGGTGGACATGGACAACAACAACATCAGTGACTATGGGGTCAAGCAGCTCAGGCCTTCATTCAGTAAGATGACCGTGGTGAGGTGAGGACTTCGAATACATACAGATGGAAACAGTTTGTATTTTATGCAACTGTTTACATGAAAGGTGCACTTGTTTACCAATAACATTGGCAAATAATTTCTTACTGTTATAAAAAATACTAGTATAACTAACTATAAAGTATAACTTTTCAGCTAAATTAGTTTTTCCATTTCAGATTGTGTGTCAATCAGATCTCAGACAGCAGTGTTGAGGTACTGGCTGAGGAGCTTATCAAACACAGAGTGGTGGAGGTTCTGGGGTGAGTCAGTGTCTATCGCGGTCAAATTGCCTGTCGAACTTTAGTACTGTATTGTGCTGTATGACGAACTTCATATGACGTGACTGTGACTGTATTTCTGTTGTCTTGATTTGACAGACTTTACAATAATCACATTACGGACATCGGAGCCAAGCTAATCGCTCATATCATTGAGGAATGTCCTAAGTTAAGAGTCGTCAAGTATGTAAATTAATATGTCCAATCAATTATACAATGACTTGTATATAAATTAAAATGTTTATTTTTGGCACTTTGATTTGTTCAAAGGCTTGGCAGCAACAAGTTCACCAGTATGGGTGGCAAGTATCTGGCCAGCGCCATTCAGAAGAGCACATCTATCTTTGACGTGGGGTAAGTGCACTATTACAATTATTTTATTTAACATTTTGGATCAGAGTGAATGGGATGGATTGTTCCTGTTTTTCAGAATGTGGGGGAACAGTATTGGTGATGAAGGAGCAAGAGCATTCGCAGAGGCCCTGAGGAATCACCCAAGTCTTACCAACCTCAGGTGAGATGGATGGCAAGAAATGTCATCGTTATCACTTCTCTGAATAAGTACAATTGAAGTCAGAAGTTTACATAAACCAGCCAAATAAATTTAAAGTTTTTCACAATTCCTGACAGTTAATCTGAGTAACAATTCTCTGTTTTAGGTCAGTTGGGACAAATACTTTATTTTAAGAATGTGAAATGTCAGAATAATAGAAGACGACAGTGATTTATTTCAGCTTTTATTTCTTTCATCACATTCCCAGTGGGTCAGAAGTTTACATACACTCAATTAGTATTTGGTAGCATTGCCTTTAAACTGTTTAACTTGGGATAAAATGTTTCAGGTAGCCTTCGACAAACTTCCCACAATAAGTTGGGTAAATTTTGGCCCATTCCTCCTGACAGAGCTGGTGTAACTGAGTCAGGTTTGTAGGTCTCCTTGCTCGCACACGCTTTTCCAGTTCTGCCCACAAATTATTTATGGGATTGAGGTCAAGACTTTGTGATGGCCACTCCAGTACCTTGACTTTGTTGTCCTTAAGCCATTTTGCCACAACTTTGGAAGTATGCTTGGGGTCATTGTCCATTTGGAAGACCCATTTGCGATCAAGCTTTAACTTCCTGACTGATGTCTTTGAGATGTTGCTTCAATATATCCACATAATTTTCCTACCTCACGATGCCATCTATATTGTGAAGTGCACCAGTCCCTCCTGCAGCAAAGCACCCACACAACATGATGCTGCCACCCCCATGCTTCAAGGTTAGGATGGTGTTCTTCGGCTAGCAAGCCTCCCCCTTTTTCCTCCAAACATAACAATGGTCATTATGGCCAAAGAGTTGAATTTTTGTTTCAACAGACCAGAGGACATTTCTCCAAAAAGTACGATATTTGTCCCCATGTGCAGTTGCAAACTGTCGTCTGGCTTTTTAAGGCGGTTTTGGAACAGTGGCTTGTTCCTTGCTGAGCTGCCTTTCAGGTTATGTCAATATCAGACTTGTTTTACTGTGAATATAGATACTTTTGTACTTATTTCCTCCAGCATCTTCACAAGGTCCTTTGCTGTTGTTCTGGGATTGATTTGCACTTTTCGCACCAAAGTACTTTCATCTCTAGGAGACAGAACATGTCTCCTCCCTGAGCGGTATGATGGCTGTGTGGTCCCATGGTGTTTATACTCGCATACTATTGTTTGTACAGATGAACGTGGTACCTTCAGGCGTTTGGAAATTGCTCCCAAGGATGAACCAGACATGTGGAGGTCTATAAAAAAAATTTGAGGTCTTGGCTGATTTCTTTTGATTTTCCCATGATGTCAAGCAAAGAGGCACTGAGTTTAAAGGTAGGCCTTGAAATACATCCACAGGTACACCTCCAATTGACTCAAATGGTGTCAATTAGCCTGTCAGAAGCTTCTAAAGCCATGACATCACTTTCTGGAATTTTCCAAGCTGTTTAATAGCACAGTCAACTTAGTGTAAGACCCACTGGAATTGTGATACAGTGAAATAATCTGTCTGTAAACAATTGTTGGAAATATTACTTGTGTCATGCACAAAGGAGATGTCCTAACCGACTTGCCAAAACTATAGTTTGTTAACAAGAACTTTGTGGAGTGGTTGAAAAACGAGTTTTAATGACTCCAACAAAAGTGTATGTAAACTTCCGACTTCAACTGTATGTGGCACTGATTGTGTCATGTCTTTTTCAGTTCTCCCACAACTGCGGTTGTGGTCAGAAATAAGGAAGTATAACCCATTGGTGTATCATTTTCCTAACGCACATTCAGCTACAGTAATGGGTTACTGAACTCCCTAACTCACAAACACTGAAACTACAGTATCTATTTTACAGTATCACTCTGCCTCATAGTAATATCATTACCTAAAGTAATACAGTATACTTATGTGTTACTAATAGTAATTATATTTCTATGCTCTTCTCTCCCTTAGCCTCTCAGCCAATGGCATCACTTCAGAAGGTGGGAGGAGCTTGGCCGAAGCACTGAAAGGCAACACAATGCTCAGAATCTTCTGGTAGGACAATCTTATTCATACATCAAATTTCTGTGACAGTATGTGTCTCTGTATATTTAATGTGTATTTGTGCTTTGGAGTTAACAGTTTAAATGTGTGTTGTGGTCTTCTAGGTTGGTGCAAAATGAGTTGTCAGATGATGTAGCACCAGACATGGCAGAGCTGATCAGATCCAACACTGGTCTATCTCACCTCTGGTAAGGCAGGCCCCAGTCTCAACACACTCCCAACAACCAATAATACAGTTTAGCTTCAGAATTAACCAGAAAGTGAACAAAAGTTATTTCTGAATGTTAAATAAAGTTAGCTCGTTAACCTAGTAATCCCTTTGTGCCACTCTGCACAGGTTAATCAATAATCAGCTGACAGTGGGTGGAATCAGACAGCTGTCAGAGGCTCTCTCCCACAACACATCACTCAAAGAGATCAGGTCAGAGTGTATGCAATGTCGCTCGCTTATGAGCATTTTTTTGTATCACGTTAATAATAGTGTTTGATATATTCCTTAGATACATTTTTATTTCAAAACATCTTTCACCATTTGCACTTTGTAATGGCTGTGGTTCTTTGATTGCTTTGCTGGTTCCTAATTATCATGTGCTCCGTCATCACTCACCCACAGTTTGAAAGGAAACTGTCTTTCTGAAGAGGAAGAGAAGCTGTTTGAGGCGGAGGGAAGGCTACGCTTCCACTGAGGAGACAGAACTGAGCTGGAGAGTGTGTAGATTGGTCACGTCTGTTACCGAAACTTACAAGTTCTTTGTGTTTTCTTGCATACTACATTTTGTAAATATTTGAACATCCTGCATTAGCTAGGTTATTCTGGCGTATGGGTAAAAGTCTTGAGCCATAAAAATACTTCCTATATTTGTATTTGTCCATAATGAATCTCTTATTTAGGGATTTGAAACCAGAGGCGGCTTTCTCAGAGAGGAAGTCTTCAATGTAACTTTTTTACTAGCTCGACTTTAGTTTGAAACAAATCAACTTATAAAGGGCAAACTGTCCCTTGTTTAAGCACTGTCAGTTACCCATGGAACATCTTATCATTATGCAAAGCAAATCCATTGTTTTAATCCAGCTTCCACCCCCAAGCCATAAGACTGCTGAAAAAATTTATCAAATGGTCACCGGAATATTACATTGACCCCCCACCCCTCTTCTTGAACTGCACTGTTGGTTAAGGGCTTGTAGAGTAAGAATTTCATGGTAAGGTCTACACTTGTTGTATTTGGCGCATGTGACAAATAAAGTTTGATTTGATTTGAAACTGCTTTTGTTGACCAAAGGAAATACTTTACTGATGCTGAATTGCAGTATTGAATTTCTCCTGCACCACAACAACAGAGCAGAGTAAATAAACTGAATTTGATGTGGTGCCTGCAATTAACTGGAAGTTAGGCCACTGCTCTCAAACCTCCCTTATCATCAACCCTCACCCCTCTGATATCTCTGCCTCATTCCCTTATTCTTGTATACTGGCCAGCACTGTATCTGTATGACACATAACAGACAGTCATGTTATGGTCAGTTTGTGGTCATGGTGACCAATGAATATAGGTTAGCAGGCGATGATAGGAACAAACAAATAGAGGAAGACAGGACATTACACAACTTCCATATACACTACAGGTCAAAAGTTTTAGAACATCTACTCATTCAAGGGTTTTGTCAATTGTACCGCAGATATGGAACCTAAATCACAGAGGATAGATGTGATGGCAGCTGCAGAGAAGTACCTGGGTGCCCCTCCCATTTAAAAAAAATATATATACAGTACCAGTCAAAGGTTTGGACACACCTACTCATTCAAGGGTTTTTCTTAATTTTTAACACATTTTTCTACATTGCATATTAATAGTGAAGACATCAAAACGATGAAATAACAGATATGGAATCATGTAGTAACCAAAAAAGTGTTAAACAAATCAAAATATATTTTATATTTGAGATTCTTCAAATAGCCACCCTTTTCCTTCAATAACAGTTTTGCACACTCTTGGCATTCTCTCAACCAGTTTCATGAGGTAGTCACCTAGAATGCATTTCAATTAACAGGTGTGCCTTCAGTTAATTTGTGGAATTTATTTCCTTTTTAATGCGTTTGAGACAATCAGTTGTGTTGTGACAAGGTGGGGGGTATACAGAAGATAGCCCTATTTGGTAAAAGACCAAGTCCACATTACGTCAAGAACAGCTCAAATAAGCAAAGAGAAATGATAGTCCATCATTACTTTAAGACATGAGTCAATACAGAAATGTAATTAACTTTACAGTTCAATCAAGTACAGTCGCAAAAACCATCAAGCACTATGATGAAACTGGCTCTCATGAGGACAGCTACAGGAAATGAAGACCCAGAGTTACCTCTGCTGAGGATAAGTTCATTAGAGTTATCAGCCTCAGAAATTGCAGCCCAAATAAATGCTTCACAGAGTTCAAGTAACAGACACATCACAACATCAACTGTTCAGAGGAGACTGTGTGAATCAGGCCTTCATGGTTGAATTGCTGCAAAGAAATCACTACTAAAGGACACCAATAAGAAGAGACTTGCTTGGGCCAAAAAGCAAGCAATGGACATTAGACCAGTGGAAATCTGTCCTTTGGTCTGATGAGTCAAAATTTGAGATTTTTGTTTCCAACCGCCGTGTCTTTGTGGGATGCTGTTTGGGTGAACTGATGATCTCTGCATGTGTATTTCCCACCGCAAAGCATAGAGGAGGAGGTGCTATGGTGTGGGGGTGCTTTGCTGGTGACACTGTCTGTGATTTCTTTAGAATTCAAGGCCCATTTAACCAGCATGGCTACCACAGCATTCTGCAGCGATACACCATCCCATCTGGGTTTTGGCTTAGTGGGACTATCATTTGTTTTTCAACAGAACAATGACCCAACAGGCTGTGTAAGGGCTATTTTACCAAGAAGAAGAGGGATGGAGTGCTGCATCAGATGACCTGGCCCTTCACAATCACCGGACCTCACTCAAATTGATGTGGTTTGGGATGAGTCCGACCGCGGTGTGAAGGAAAAGCAGCCAACACATGCTCAGCATATGTGGGAACTCCTTCAAAACGGTTGGAAAAGTATTCAGGTGAAGCTGGTTGAGAGAATGCCAAGAGTGGGAAAAGCTGTCATCAAGGTAAATGGTGGCTATTTGAAGAATCTCAAAATATAAAATATATTTTGATTTGTTTAACACTTTTTTGGTAACTACATGATTCCATATGTGTTATTTTATAGTTCGATGTCTTCACTATTATTATACAATGTAGAACATAGTACAATAAAGGAAAAGCCTTGCATGAGTCGGTGTTCTGAAACTTTTGACCGGTAGTGTACCTTTTTCAATGACTGTTGAGAAAGCTTCTGCCATAATGCAGTGAAAGTGAAACACTACCAAGACACACTGCAATTCACACTAGTACAACTAAAAGAATGTACTCCAAAAGTTTTGCTCTTTTAATTTCATATTCTGTACACATTTTTACATAAATGGAATGTTATAACATACTGTATGTCTAAATAGTTTCTAAAATTACATTTCTAGGTATGTACTGTCGGCCTGTCTCTGAAGTACCTTGGGAGGTATAACCCAAATAAAAATAGTTTCCTTCACCTCTCAACTATTACATGAATGCCCTACTACACCTCCACCTTCATTCAAGCAAGCTCATCCCCAACTAGTAATCATCTACAGTATGTTAGCTGTCATGGTATATTATAGTATCATGAACGGAACATCAAGTATAGCTACCTGATGACATATGTGTGTTCTCTAACACATCTCGCAGTCATATATGTTGACTGTTTTAAACACTGCATCCTCACAAGTCCATCCATACGGAGCTTTTCAACACGGTAGATTTGGATAGACATCGATCCGATTGGATTGATATGGGCTCAAATTGGCAACTGTAGCATAAGCAGCAAAACCAAAACATTTACACAAAATTACCATATAAGCCCCCTCCTTTACCACTGGCCTGACATCCAAACGGAGTTCTCTACAGTGAAACATAGCGAAATCAGTTTAGGTGCTAGGCTGCCTCCCCACTCACCCCCCAAAGAAACCCAAACATCCAAAAGACTAACAAAACTGAAATGGGGGTCAAATGTGATTTAAAACTGATTCTACAGTAGATCATAGAAGGCTGTTCTGCTAGGCTAGCTAGGGAGGATCCTCATGCTACACACATACCCATGACAATAAGGGCATATTGTACACATACAGTAGTATGCTTCACAATCGTGAGCCATTCGACAACATTTAAAAATCACATTGCTTACAGTACAGTAGCCATGGGACAAACCATGCGGTGAGACCAGACATTCTAGTTTCAGACATTCTAGTTTCTCCTTCACTGATGTGCAATGAGGAGAAACTCCCATCTGGATTTAGATCAAACTTTATTAGCTATAGTACATGATGACAAATGGGGAAACAGTTCATTTGGGTGGGGGCTTTTTATTGTCCAATTCCAAAGAGCTTTATGCCTCGCTGTACCGTATAAAGTGTGAGCAGCACGTCTTAGAGGCATGACGATGGCCCTTTTGGAGAAACCAGTTAATATGGTGTAACTGACCCAGTAGCCATGGTAACACTATCTTTAGTATATCCATACCATAATACCCAGATCCCCTATAAATGCTCTTTGTTAATTTGTCTGACTGGTCGTTACTAGTTTGAATTGGGCAACCAATATAAATACTATTGATCTTATTCCTAGATCTGTCATAATAATATACTATAATCCCTAAACTGTGGAGATGAAAAACCTCCACAATGATTGTGAAAAGCATAGCCATTTAAAAGCCTTTTGTCTAATTCATTGAATTTGTCTATCAGTTTCTTACTCTATTACTTTCTTACTCTTATTCGCAGCCCAATGGTGAAGATGGAGGTCTAGTATACTGGTATACTAATTAGCAGCGCATCCTGGGAAAGCTCTCAAAACATTAAAGAGAACAACATCAAGTCCTTGTTTAAATATTACAACCCAGGATTGCTGGAAGCTGAAATGTATTAGATAAGAAATGTGTAAAACCCTCAAACACACTGAGAAAGTGGATCCAACATTCCAATGATAACTTTTTTTTAAGTCTTCCCCTTATTCTGATTGGCTTTGGCATGGAGGTCCACCAATCGCCTACTTCCTGCCCCGCCCTCTCACCTCTACTGTGATAGGCTGATTGGTAGATGATTATGATTGAGTAAAAAGTGTGCAATCTCAGGCAGCTATTTGAAACAGCACTGAAATGGACAAACATGAATAGAAGACATAGTTATTAATGTCATTCTCTTTGCATTAAGGCCCAACTTAGTTTCACTACAACTCACACATACATACACAGATATGCAATTACACCATTATGTCAAATCTGCACACTTAAAATATTTTGCATAATAATAACTGATAAGTCTCATGATGATAAATAAAGATTAAAAGTAAAAGTGAGTGAGTGAGAGAAGAGGATGGGTGTGTGAACCCTGAAGAAGGCTAGAGTATATACACCACATAATGTCACCGGGCCCCTGGGGGAGGGGGATATCTGTTCTGGGGTCAGCACATTGTAGCCTGGATCCCAACTGAATTGATCCTCTTCACAATTGCCAAACTGAAGATGCACAGTAAACCAATTGTGAAACATAGTAATTCAGTTGGGATCCAGGCTAAGCACAGAGGGCCTCATGTCCCAGACAGACAGCTATTGCTGCTACAAAAACTAAGATTAATGTTCTCACTTCAGAGAAGTGCCTGCTGGGAGTTGTAGTTGCTACTAGCTGAGCCACGCACTTCTGGTAGCACAGTCCAGTTCACGTCTTGTTGCTACCACAGAGGCATTGAGGGGTTGTGAGTTAGATAGCTAGTCAGGGGAAAGGAGAGAGTGAGAAAGAGAGAGAGGGACAGCATATAGCAGGGCACTTCTAATTTCAGTGTGGCTAGCAGCCAGGGCCAGCTCCAGTCATGTCCCAGTGGAGTAAAGGGTAGAGATAAGCAGAGTTTCACATTCAGCTGAGTCTGGCTCTCTGCTGGTTCTCTCTCTGTCTGTCGTCATCCAGTCAACACACAGGGGGAAGGGCTAGGGAGGGAGGATATAGTATAGACTCATACCTGACTTCCCACCCTATGTCCCCAACCCACCAATCGCACTGTTCTATTCTGTTGTTTTGACTCTGCCCTGGTAGGCCATTAGGATCTGAAGGTGAAGGCACTGGTAGACACAGTTGGTGAGGAGGGGGAAAGAGGGGGATGAGGACTGACTTCCCCTTGCCCCTTCTCCCCTCAGCTTGCTCCCCGAAATGTCCAGGTGTACAATCACTCAGACCAAACAGATGGGAGGAGACCTGGATCTACGGTCCAATAACACAGGAGGAGGGAATTCCAAGTCGCAGCAGCCCTGGTGCTCAGCCAACCACAGCAGCTCAATCACTGGGGCATGGCCAATGGGATGGAATGCAAAACGTCTGTGCGTGGCATATACAGCCGTTTCATTGATGCGGTAGAGAGTGAGAGGGCGTGTTGAGAGCAACAGTTTTTCCTGATTGGATAGTTGTGCAACAGAGGTGTTTTGTCTTCCCCTCAACATCAGGTTGGCAGATAAGCATGTATGTCTGTCTGTCGGTCTGTCTGTCTGTCTTTGAGGACAAAGCAGAGGTTGGTTGTGTTTGTGAGTGTGTATTTGTGAGTTTGTGTGTCTGTGTCTGTCTGGTCTCGGAGCCGATTGTGTGTGTGTGGAGATAAATAGATAGATCAGCATTAAATGTAGTTTCCCTGAAGATTGCTTTTAATGAGTCTTGGCACACTGCGGTTCTTGACTGGTTTGAGTTGAGGTGTGTTGAGGGCTGAGGTACTGGAGGTGATGGGGATAGAGGGGTAGGGTCAGGGTGAGGTGTCAGTTCTGTACTGGCCACAGAGTCACAGTGTGTCTCTCCAGTAGTCTCATTGGCAACGTGGAAGGGGAGGGGATTCACATTAAGGAATTTTGTTATTGGAGCAGATCACTCTTCTTATTGAGGGAAACCTGCAGAGATGAAAAACATCAGAAATCTGAATATACTGAGGACTGAATGTGATGCTGAAACAAAACAATAGAAAGAAAGAACTCGACTGAACTAAAAGGTATAACACTGTACCATATTTTTCCTGTTTTGTGTCAATACAATAGAACATTTGTTTGGGAAACTCTACGGTGGAAATGTATCCCACAGAATATTAAAGTGACTTCTTCACAGTAACGCATTAATATCAACAACACTCAGTAAATGTGGATTTTACCTGTGGAGAAAAGTAGCGAGGCCCTTTAGTCTGAGGGATGTTCTGGACACGATCTGTTCACCTCAAACCACTCATCAATACAGCTGACGGAGAGAACAGGAGACACAGTCAGGAAGAACATAGCACATACTACATACAGTGCATTTGGAAATTATTCAGACCCCTTGACTTTTTCCGCATTTTGTTACGTTACAGCCTTATTCTAAAATGGATGAAATAAATGTTTTCTTCATCGATCTACACACAAAGCGGAAACAGGTTTTTATATATTTTTTCAAATTTATAAAAAATAAAAACAGAAATACCTTATTTACATAAGTATTCCGACCCTTCGCTATGAGACTCAAAATTGAGCTCAGGTGCGTCCTGTTTCTATTGACCATCCTTGAGATGTTTCTACTATTTGATTGGAGTCCACCTGTGGTAAATTCAATTGATTCGACATGATTTGGAAAAGCACACACCTGTCTATACAAGGTCCTATGGTTGACAGTGCATCTCAGAGCAAAAACCAAGCCATGAGGTCGAAGGAATTGACCGTAGAGCTCCGAGACAGGATTGTATCGAGGCACAGATCTGGAGAAGGGTACCAAAAAAGGTCTGCAGCATCAAAGGTCTCCAAGAACACAGTGGCCTCCATCATTCTTAAATGGAAGAAGTTTGGAACCATTAAGACTCTTCCTAGAGCTGGCCACCCGGCCAAACTGAGCAATCGGGGGAGAAGGGCCTTGTTCAGGGAGGTGACCAAGAACCCGATGGTCACTCTGACAGAGCTCCAGAGTGGAGATGGGAGAAACTTCCAGAAGGACAAGCATCTCTGCAGCACCACCAATCAGGCCTTTATGGTAGAGTGGCCAGACGGAAGCCACTCCTCAGTAAAAGGCACATGACAGCCCACTTGGAGTTTGCCATAAGGCATCTAAAGGACTCTCAGACCACGGAAAAACAAGATTCTCTGGTCTGATGAAACCAAGGTTGAACTCTTTGGCCTGAATGCCAAGCATCACGTCTGGAGGAAACCTGGCACCACTCCTATGGGGAAGCATGGTGGTGGATGCGCATGCTGTGGGAATGTTTTTCAGCGACAGGGCCTGGGAGACGAGTCAGGATCGAGGGAAAGATGAGCGAAGCAAAGAACAGAGAGACCCTTGATGATAACCTGCTCCAGAGCGCTCAGGACCTCAGACTGGGGCAAAGGTTCACCTTCCAAGAGGACAATGACACTAAGCACACAGCCAAGACAACGCAGGAGTGGCTTCGGGACAAGTCTCTGAATGTCCTTGAGTTTCTCAGCCAGAGCCCAGACATGAACCTGATCGAACATCTCTGGAGAGACCTGAAAATAGCTGTGCAGTGACGCTCCCCATCCAACCTGACAGAGCTTGAGAGGATCTGCAGAGTAGAATGGGAGAAACTCCCCAAATACAGGTGTGCCGAGCTTGTAGCGTCATACCCAAGAAGACTCGAGGACGTAATCACTGCCAAAGGTAGTTCAACAAAGTACTGAGTAAATGGTCTGAATACTTATGTAAATGTGATATTTCAGTTTTATCATTTTAATAAATTGGCAAAAACAAATCTAAAAACCTGTTTATGCTTTGTCATTAACGGGTATTGCTGGTAGATTGATGAGGGAAAAAAACAATTTAATTCATTTTAGAATAAGGCTGTAACGTAAAAAAAATGTGGAAAAAGCCAAAGGTCTGAATACTTTCCGAATGCACTGTATATAGAACAAAAGAAGGAATGGGGGAGGGAGACAGAGCGAGAGAGCAGGAATGATGATGCATTCACATACCGGTTGAGGAAAACAGGAGAGATCCCTCATCATAGGTTGTACAGAAACATGTAGTGATATAGAGAGGGGGAGAGAAAGAGAGAGGTATACAGAAAGAAGGGGAGAGAGAGAGGGGGACTTACCCTTTGTGGTATATGCAGAGACAGGGCAGGCGAGCAATGGTGTCCCCCTGTACCAGCTCCTCAAGACAGATTGCACATTCCCCTGCATCCTTACTCAGGACGTCCTCTGGAGGGAGAGAGAGAGAGTGAGTGAGTGAGAGCCAGACTGCCCATTTAATCAACAAGGCCAAAACCAGCTGTACTGTCCTCCTCCACAGCCTTGACAAAGCCTGCAAACAGCCCTACTCACAGCCTGCAAAGAACCACAGGGCTGGAGCGTGGCTGGAGAGAGAGAGAAAGATAGAGAGAACACCTATGAGGATGAAAACACACACACCAAAATGATACCGCCATGATTGGCTAAGAATGATTTAATTTACACTTCAATTCCTGAAGGGGGAGCTCTATATCCATGGTTAAACCCTAGTGGTCCATATGGACCAAACTGGCATTGGGAGCAGGCTCTAATGCAGTGGGACATGTGATGTCATGATGAGAGGAGGAGGAGGTGGAGAGGTGCATATGGTCTTTCCTCCTTACAAACAACAACACACATAGTTTAAAACAAGTGCTGTTCTGCATCAAGCTCTCAATAGTGTGGAATTGATAGGAGGAATCCCACTCCTACAGTGTTATCGCTCCAAATCAAATCAGATTGTATTGGTCACATACACATGGTTAGCAGATGTTAATGCGAGTGTAGCGAAATGCTGACAACACAGCATTTCTCTGTCATAGGATCCCTCCTGAGGTCTCAGAATGGCATTACAACCATCTATTCTCTATATTCATCTATTTACTCTACTTTACTACTCAGGGAATAATTCACCCTGGCACTCAGGCTACATTGGAGTCAGACTACACTGTCTAGCACAACTACAACCAAATCATTGGATTGTCAGTCAAGGTTAACCTTTAGTGGTTGATGACCATTTCAGAATGAGCAAAGGGGACATTCCCAATAACTGTAGCCTAAAATAATTCATTTACTTCTGCCTTCACACAACACAAGGGTGAGTCCAAAATTGCACCATTATCAAACAGGAGACCTGGTCAAAAGTAGTGTACTATATAGGGAATAGGGTGCCATGTCAGACTCACACAAGTGTTTGCATACCTGTTCCATTGTGTCTGCCTGGGTTAATCATTTGCATAACTCAACCACTATCTTTATTTCAACAGTTGGTTCTGTGGTTGTATATGTCATGTTATCTACAGCCCTCAGACCAAATCCTGCTTCAATAATTTATTATTTACTCATACTTGGAAGCAAGTGAGAATGAAAACTGCTCTCATGCAGAGTTCATTGTGTGCAGTGTGTGTACATGCACACACCTACTTAAATACACACAAACACACATCTGCATACACAACAACACGCACAAACTTACACATGTTACTGGCTCAGCTGACAGCTACAGGAAACACAGATTGGGGGCAAGGGACTCAGAAAAAGGACACACACACCGGAGGGTTATGGCTTCATTAAAACACCAGGCTACTGTTCCTGTAAAAACTGACCAACACACTTAGTGTGTGTTAAACAGAGACCATGTATTCACCCTGCACACCCTAATTGACAACCAAACAAACCAAAACAAAGGCAAAGTCTTCTCATGCTTTGTTGATTTCAAAAAAAGCCTTCGACTCAATCTGGCATAAGGGTCTGCTATACAAACTGATGGAAAGTGGTGTTGGGGGTAAAACATATGACATTATAAAATCCATGTACACAAACAACAAGTGTGCGGTTAAAATTGGCAAAAAACACACACATTTCTTCACACAGGGTCGTGGGGTTAGACAGGGATGCAGCTTAAGCCCCACCCTCTTCAACATATATATCAACGAATTGGCGCGGGCACTAGAAGAGTCTGCAGCACCCGGCCTCCCCCTGCTAGAATCCGAAGTCAAATGTCTGCTGTTTGCTGATGATCTGGTGCTTCTGTCACCAACCAAGGAGGGCCTACAGCAGCACCTAGATCTTATGCACAGATTCTGTCAGACCTGGGCCCTGACAGTAAATCTCAGTAAGACAAAATAATGGTGTTCCAAAAAAGGTCCAGTCACCAGGACCACAAATATAAATTCCATCTAGACACTGTTGCCCTAGAGCACACAAAAAACTATACATAACTTGGCCTAAACATCAGCACCACAGGTAACTTCCACAAAGCTGTGAACGATCTGAGAGACAAGGCAAGAAGGGCATTCTATGCCATCAAAAGAAACATAAATTTCAACATACCAATTAGGATTTGGCTAAAAATACTTGAATCAGTCATAGAGCCCATTGCCCTTTATGGTTGTGAGGTCTGGGGTCCGCTCACCAACCAAGACTTCACAAAATGGGACAAACACCAAATTGAGACTCTGCACGCAGAATTCTGCAAAAATATCCTCCGTGTACAATGTAGAACACCAAATAATGCATGCAGAGCAGAATTAGGCCGATACCCACTAATTATCAAAATCCAGAAAAGAGCTGTTAAATTCTACAACCACCTAAAAGGAAGCGATTCACAAACCTTCCATAACAAAACCATCACCTACAGAGAGATGAACCTGGAGAAGAGTCCCCTAAGCAAGCTGGTCCTGGGGCTCTGTTCACAAACACAAACTACAGAGCCCCAGGACAGCAGCACAATTAGACCCAACCAAATCATGAGAAAACAAAAAGATAATTACTTGACACATTGGAAAGAATTAACAAAAAAACAGAGCAAACTAGAATGCTATTTGGCCCTACACAGAGAGTACACAGCGGCAGAATACCTGACCACTGTGACTGACCCAAAATTAAGGAAAGCCTTGACTATGTACAGACTCAGTGAGCATAGCCTTGCTATTGAGAAAGGCCGCCGTAGGCAGACATGGCTCTCAAGAGAAGACAGGCTATGTGCTCACTGCCCACAAAATGAGGTGGAAACTGAGCTGCACTTCCTAACCTCCTGCCCAATGTATGACCATATTAGAGAGACATATTTCCCTCAGATTACACAGATCCACAAAGAATTTGAAAACAAATCCAATTTTGAAAAACTCCCATATCTACTGGGTGAAATTCCACAGTGTGCCATCACAGCAGCAAGATTTGTGACCTGTTGCCACGAGAAAAGGGCAACCAGTGAAGAACAAACACCATTGTAAATACACCCATATTTATGCTTATTTATTTTATCTTGTGTCCTTTAACCATTTGTACATTGTTAAAACACTGTATATATATATATATAATATGACATTTGTAATGTCTTTACTGTTTTGAAACTTCTGTATGTGTAATGTTTACTGTTAATTTTTGTTGTTTTTCACTTTATATATTGTCTACCTCACTTTGCTTTGGCAATGTTAACACATGTTTCCCATGCCAATAAAGCCCTTGAATATATATATATATATATATATATATATATATATATATATATAGAGAGAGAGAGAGAGAGAGAGAGAGAGAGAGAGAGATCATTCCTCTATAAATAATCTACTACCACTTGAGTTTTGATGTCGGTGACCTTGCACGTACACGCACACACGTACACAAATACATACGTACACACACGTACACAAATACACACGTACACAAATACACGTACACAAATACATACGTACACAAATACATACGTACACAAATACACACGTACACACGTACACAAATACACACGTACACAAATACACACGTACACGCACACACGTACACAAATACATACGTACACGCACACACGTACACAAATACATACGTACACAAATACACACGTACACAAATACACACACACACACACGTACACAAATACATACGTACACAAATACACACGTACACACACACGCACACAAATACACACGTACACAAATACACACGTACACACACACACACACACACGTACACAAATACACACGTACACAAATACACACGTACACACACACACGTACACAAATACATACGTACACGCACACACACAAATACATACGTACACAAATACAATCGTACACAAATACACAAATACACACGTACACAAATACATACGTACACAAATACATACGTACACAAATACATACGTACACAAATACACACGTACACAAATACACACGTACACAAATACATACGTACACACACACACGTACACAAATACACACGTACACGCACACACGTACACAAATACATACGTACACAAATACACAAATACACACGTACACGCACACAAATACACACGTACACAAAAACACACGTACACAAATACACACGCGCACACACACACACACACACACACACACACACACACACACACACACACACACAAATACACACGTACACAAATACACAAATACACAAATACACAAATACACACGTCCACAAATACACACGTCCACAAATACACACGTACACAAATACACACGTACACAAATACACACCTACACAAATACATACGTACACAAATACATGTACACACACAAATACACACGTACACAAATACACAAATACACACGTCCACAAATACACACGTCCACAAATACACACGTACACAAATACACACCTACACAAATACATACGTACACGTACACACACAAATACACACGCACACAAATACACACACACACACGTACACAAATACACACGTACACAAATACACACGTACACAAATACACACGTACACAAATACACGTACACACACACACACACGTACACAAATACACGTACACACACACACACACACGTACACAAATACACACGTACACAAATACACACGTACACAAATACACACGTACACAAATACACACGTACACACACGTACACAAATACACATGTACACAAATACACACGTACACAAATACACACGTACACAAATACACACGTACACAAATACACACGTACACACACGTACACAAATACATACGTACACGCACACACGTACACAAATACACACGTACACAAATACACACGTACACACACACACACACACACATATACACACACACACACACACATACACACACACACACATACACACACGTACACACACACACACACACACACACACACACACACACACACGTACACAAATACATACGTACACAAATACACACGTACACGAATACACACGTACACAAATACACACACACGTACACACACGTACACAAATACACACGTACACAAATACACACGTACACAAATACACACGTACACAAATACACACGTACACAAATACACACGTACACAAATACACACGTACACAAATACACACGTACACACACACACACAAATACTCTGTCCCCTCCTGTACTCCCTGTTCAACCATTACTGCATGGCCAAGCACGACTCCAACACCATCATTAAGTTTGCCGACGACACAACAATGATCACTGACAATGATGAGACTAGAAGTCGACCGATTAATCGGAATGGCTGATTAATTAGGGCCGATTTCAAACTTTCATAACAATTGGAAATGGGTATTTTTGGACACCGATTTGGCCGATCATGTAACGGTTTTCCAAAATGCAGCGTGGTTTCTTTGATTCATGTTTAATAACAAAAAGATAAACACGAACACTACAAAACAATAACCGTGGAAAACCAAAAACAGCCCTATCTGGTGCAAAACACAGAGACAGGAACAATCACCCACAAACACACAGTGAAACCCAGGCTACCTAAATATGGTTCCCAATCAGAGACAATGACTAACACCTGCCTCTGATTGAGAACCATATCAGGCCAGACATAGAAATAGACAAACTAGACATGTAACATAGAATGCCCACTCAGCTCACACCCTGACCAACCAAAACATAGAAACATACAAAGCAAACTATGGTCAGGGTGAGACAGATCATAAAAAAAAACTGTACACCTTTATTTAACCTTTATTTAACTAGGCAAGTCAGTTAAGAACGCATTCTTATTTTCAATGACGGCCTAGGAACGGTGGGTTAACTGCCTTGTTCAGAGGCAGAATGACAGATTTTTACCTTGTCAGCTCGGGGATTCAATCTTTCAACCTTTCAGTTAACTAGTCCAACGCTCTAACCCCCTGCTTTACATTGCACTCCACGAGGAGCCTGCCTGTTACGCGAATGCAGTAAGAAGCCAAGGTAAGTTGCTAGCTAGCATTAAACGTATCTTATAAAAAATAATCAATCAATTATAATCACTAGTTATAACTACACATGGTTGATGATATTACTAGTTTATCTAGCGTGTCCTGCGTTGCATATAATCGATGCGGTGCGTATTCGCGAAAAAGGACTGTTGTTGCTCCAACGTGTACCTAACCCTAACCCTAACCATAAACATCAATGCCTTTCTAAAAATCAATACACAAGTATTTATTTTTAAACCTGTGTATTTAAGTTAATATTGCCTGCTAACATGACTCGTTGCGAACTGTGAAGACTATTTCTTCCTAACAAAGACAGCCAACTTCGCCAAACGGGGGATGATTTAACAAAAGCGCATTTGCGAAAAAAGCACAATCGTTGCACGAATGTACCTAACCGTAAACATCAATGCCTTTCTTAAAATCAATACACAGAAGTATATATTTTTAAACCTGCATATTTAGCAAAAAGAAATCCAGGTTGGCAGGCAATATTAACCAGGTGAAATTGTGTCACTTCTCTTGCGTTCATTGCACGCAGAGTCAGGGTATATGCAACAGTTTGGGCTGCCTAATTTGCCAGAATTGTATGTAATTATGACATAACATTGAAGGTTGTGCAATGAAACAGGAATATTTAGACTTATGGATGCCACCAGTTAGATAAAATACGGTACGGTTCCGTATTTCACTGAAAGAATAAACGTCTTGTTTTCGAGATGATAGTTTCCGGGGTGCGAG
>NC_056451.1:18248880-18258880 GCF_018296145.1 Oncorhynchus tshawytscha
CAGAATCTAGCGAGATAACACATAACGTTTGTTTATATTGTATCCACTGTAGTAGCGTTGAACAGTACAAAGCCCTTTGAGATCCTCAAACAGTTCTACAGCTGCACTATTGAGAGCATCTTGACTGGCTGCATCACCGCTTGGTATAGTAACTGCTTGGCATCTGAGCGCAAGGCGGAGTGCGTACGGCCCAGTACATCACAGGGGCCGAGCTCCCTGCCTTCCAGGACCACTATACAAGGCGGTGTCAGAGGAAGGCCCTAAAAACTGTCAAAGACACCAGCCACCCAAGTCATAGACTGTTCTCTCTGCTAACGCACGGCAAGCAGTACCAATGTGCCAAGTCTGGAACCACCAGGACCCTGAACAGCTTATATCCCCAAGCCATATATAGTTAGCTAAATCGTTAACCAATAGCTACCCGGACTATCTGATTGACCATTTTTGCAGTATCTCCTTTGACTCATCACATACGTGTTGCTGTTTCTGTTTATTATCCATCCTGTTGCCTAGTCACTGCATCCCTACCTATATGTACACATCTACCTCATTTACCTTTCACCCCTGCACATCCACTCTGTACTGGTCAGGCAGGTCACCCGTGATTCAAGTCAGTATTCGACGTCCATCCATGTCTGAGGACGTTGAGAGATGACATGGAAACCGGCTACTAGGGGCAACAGTGAGGCTGTTACTTTCAAGTAGGTTTCAGTTTTGCTAGGGCGTTGTGGGCGGGGATGGCGGATAGGTGTAAGCATCTGCCTATGGTTCCAAAAGTTAACCCTCACCTTAACCCTTCAGAGTTAATGCCTCACCTTAAGAATTCAGAGTTAATGCCTAACCTTAAGAATTCAGAGTTAATGCCTCACCTTAAGAATTCAGAGTTAATGCCTAACCTTAAGAATTCAGAGTTAATGCCTAACCTTAAGAATTCAGAGTTAATGCCTCACCTTAAGAATTCAGAGTTAATGCCTAACCTTAAGAATTCAGAGTTAATGCCTCACCTTAAGAATTCAGAGTTAATGCCTAACCTTAAGAATTCAGAGTTAATGCCTAACCTTAAGAATTCAGAGTTAATGCCTAACCTTAAGAATTCAGAGTTAATGCCTAACCTTAAGAATTCAGAGTTAATGCCTAACCTTAAGAATTCAGAGTTAATGCCTAACCTTAAGAATTCAGAGTTAATGCCTAACCTTAAGAATTCAGAGTTAATGCCTAACCTTAAGAATTCAGAGTTAATGCCTAACCTTAAGAATTCAGAGTTAATGCCTAACCTTAAGAATTCAGAGTTAATGCCTAAACTTAAACTTGGAATGATACAGAGAAGTAACCAAACACTTAAAAATGTGACATTTGAGAAACATGGATGAATGTCTAACTCTGACGTGAGACTGTGACAACACGTTGGTACTGGTACCCCGTGTATACAGCCACGTTATCGTTACTCATTGTGCATTTATTCCTTGTGTTATTATTTTTCTATGGTTTCTTCTTTTCTCTCTGCATTGAAGGGAAGGGCCAGTAACTAAACATTTCACTGTTAGTCTCACCTGTTGTTTACAAAGCATGTGACAAATAACATTTGATTTGAAACAGACTAGCCAGTGCAGGATCAGGGAGTGATCAGACCAAAGCACCAGCAGGGTATCAGACAATATCTCAACATGACCTCTGACACTTTCCACTCCGACCCAACCCAGGTCAAGACTTCCCCTGCTCCCTTCCTCGTCTGGTTCCCTCAATAAAGGAAGGTGAGAGGGGGGAGTGTGCAGGGTAAGCCCTCTTTCCTCCACCTGTTTCCTCCTCTATCTGTCCTTCTCCCTTTTATGATAACAGAGTGCCTCTCACACACACACACACACACACACACACACACACACACACACACACACACACACACACACACACTTTCAACACATGACTGGCACAATGTCTGGAGGGGTGCATGCATGTTTTGTCTAGTCCAGGTATCCTACTGCCATCCCCGCACACAGCCCACGACAGGCACAATACAGAAGGAGCCCATTTCAATGTGTCTCAATTAGAGGTCGACCGATTATGATTTTTCAACGCCGATACCGATTAATCGGCCGGTTTTATTTATTTATTTATTTGTAATAATGACAATTACATGAGTACAAATAATAACCAGGTGAAATTGTGTCACTTTTCTTGCGTTCATTGCACGCAGAGTCAGGGTATATCCAACAGTTTGGTCCGCCTGGCTTGTTGCGAACTAATTTGCCAGAATTTTACATAATTATGACATAACATTGAAGGTTGTGCAATGTAACAGGAATATTTAGACTTAGGGATGCCACCCGTTAGATAAAATACGGAACGGTTCCGTATTTCACTGAAAGAATAAACGTTTTGTTTTCGAAATGATAGTTTCCGGATTCGACCATATTAATGACCGAAGGCTCGTATTTCTGTGTGTTATTATGTTATAATTAAGTCAATGATTTGATAGAGCAGTCTGACTGAGCGATGGTGGGTGGCGTTGGTGGGTGGGTGCGTGACAAAAGTAAAAGATTATAGCCTCTGTCTGGACTGAGCTTAGCTAGTCATAGTCTCAGGATACACAGACAGGGACCCATAGAAAATGTTTGATCAACATTAGATTACACAGGCCTCATAAAGACATCATTAGCATCTCCCTCAACACAGTCCATTGGCCACTCATTTCAATCACTTCATTACACACACACACACACACACACACACACACACACACACACACACACACACACACACACACACACACACACACACACACACACACACACACACACACACACACACACACACACACACACACACACACACACTTCTAGGCCATTCTAGTTTTACAGGCTATACTTGTTTGCTTAAACAAAGAGGAGACATTGTGGCAATGTCATGTGTTTAAATTCAATTGATGGCAATGGGGATGGTATGAGAGGATGGGAAGGAGGAGGGACGAGGTAGAGGTTGGGAGAGGGGGTTGATGGGGGAAGGAGAAGGTGGGGGAGGAGGAGGAGGTGGGGAGGAGGAGGATGGGGAGGGAGGAGGAAGCGAGGAGACATTTAGAGACTGTCCTTGAGGTGCACAAAGCAAACAGCTCAGAAGCACATGCTGATTAAACACCTTCAGGATGTAGTGTGTGTGTGTATTTACGAGTGAGTGTGTTTGGTGTAAGGGGTGTGTGAGTGTGTGTGTGTGTGTGTGTGTGTGTGTGAGTGTGAGTGTGAGTGTGAGTGAGAGAGAGAGAGAGAGTTTATACACACGTGTGTACATGCATGTGTGAGTGTGTGCTAAAAGTAAAAGATTACAGCTTCTAACCTCTGTTAGTGTGTGCTGTCTGGACTGAGCTCAGCTAGTCATAGTCTCAGGACACACAGACAGAGACAGTTAGGGACCCAGAGAACAGGCTTGATCAACATTAAACTACAAAGGCCTCATAAAGACATCATTAGCATCTCCCTCAACACACTAATTTCAATCACCTCATTAGACACGCATGCACGCACACATACACACACACACACACGCACGCACGCGCACACGCACACACACAGCCTCGTTAACATGCACAGCTGATTCACCATCTTTGAGTCTAACGACAGGTCAGAGGCCTGTGTCGTGATGGAGGACCATGTTACTGTGGTAATGGGGTCGGTGACGTTAGCGTGTGTCATGGGTCGTCTATATACCAGACAGACACAGAACGGATGATTAGCAAAACAATCTCTGGAAAAACTGGCTCTCTAGCTAGAAACGGGAGGAAGGAAACGTGACACTAAGTGTCCGCCCCAAATGGCAGCCTATTCCCTTACTTTTGACCAGGGCCCATTTGGGACGAGGCCTAATTTAAACCATGAGCGCTGACCAAGAGAAGGAATGGCATATTAATACAGTGTATTATTAACCTGAATGCACTCTAATGTAGCCGACAGATGAACACCACCAAGATAAAAAAAAGCATCATCAACAGTGTTCAGAATGTATTCTACTTCTCTCAAAAACATGATTTAGACCAACGTGACTGTATTAGGCTAGATAACGAATCCTATCTAGTATAATACATTCCCTGTCTGCTTTCTCTGTCCAGCTCATACACAACAGAGAGCACTAAACCATGGCTAAAGATGAATTTAGACGATACCACAGGATCAATGTTGAGCCTCCTCTCATTCTAAACAGTGAACACAACACACCACTGAGCCCTGAGTCTGATCCAACAGCACAGATCCTGGGTAACTCTAAAGCCACAAGGACTCCTTTTAGAGCGCCACGCATACACACACACACGGAAGTCCTCTCTTTGTGGCACGGGCTGGGCAGGAAGCCCCCATAGGCTAATTACAGAAGGACAGGGAGATAAAGCCATGATGATTAGTCAGTGTGGACAGGTATCGATTAGTCCCTGCTTTTCGGGCTGTTCTGTGGTGTTTTTGCTGAAAAGGAAGTTGGCAGTAAGTTGGAATGTGGAGAGTCCCAGCAGAGAACCCTGCTCTGACACTGAGCCAAGAGGAGCAGCTTTAACATGCAGGGCAGCAGGCAGGCAGGCAGGCAGGCAGGTAGGTAGGCAGGCAGGCATACCCAGAGAGGGAAAAGAGAGGAGAGAGAGAGAACGAGAGGGGGTGGAGAGAGAGAACGAGAGGGGGGGGAGAGAGAGAAACAGAGAAAGAGCCAGACTGCCCATTTAATCAACCAGGCCAAAATCAGCTGCACTCTCCCCTCCACAGCCTAGTCACAGCCTGTAAACAGCCCTAGTCACAGCCTGTAAACAGCCCTAGTCACAGCCTGTAAACAGCCCTAGTCACAGCCTGTAAACAGCCCTAGTCACAGCCTGTAAACAGCCCTAGTCACAGCCTGTAAACAGCCCTAGTCACAGCCTGTAAACAGCCCTAGTCACAGCCTGTAAACAGCCCTAGTCACAGCCTGTAAACAGCCCTAGTCACAGTCTGTAAACAGACCTAGTCACAGTCTGTAAACAGACCTAGTCACAGCCTGTAAACAGACCTAGTCACAGCCTGTAAACAGACCTAGTCACAGCCTGTAAACAGCCCTAGTCACAGCCTGTAAACAGACCTAGTCACAGCCTGTAAACAGCCCTAGTCACAGCCTGTAAACAGCCCTAGTCACAGCCTGTAAACAGCCCTAGTCACAGCCTGTAAACAGCCCTAGTCACAGCCTGCAAAGAACCACAGGGCTGGAGTGTGGAGGCTGGAGGCTGGAGGCTGGAGTGTGGAGTGTGGAGGCTGGAGTGTGGAGTGAGGAGGCTGGAGTGTGGAGGCTGGAGTGTGGAGGCTGGAGACAGCCCTCTCCTGGCGGTGGTCAGAGAGTCTGTTGGTCTGACAGATAGAGATAGATAGGCCACATGTTCTACGGTTTGTTCCATGTTAGAATAGGGTTTCACTGTTTGATTTATGGTAATATTGTACCATGATTGACACCTCCCACCACTCCTGTTTCTCTCTGTTATTCTTGGCTGGGACATGGTGGAAAACAAAGTTACTAAAGGGTGTGAGAACCTGTGTTTTGATCTTTGCTGATGTGTGTGCATTTCCATGACGATAGAAATCCCCTGCTGAGAAGGCGTCTAACAATTCTGTGCTCACTAGTTTCCCTGTCCTAGCACTGTCTCCCAGTACACTAATACAGTACACTTACACTTACATCACTCTCACCAAGATGGCATAGCAGTCAGACGTCTTTTGTCCTCGTCTTGTTGTGTCCCGTATATATATATTTACAACTTTCTTCGCATACCTATTATTATTATTATTATTATTATTATTATTTATTTTTTTCTTCCATAAACTCATCTTCAAAACACTCTCCTGCAACCCGCCTCACCAATTTATATTATTTTTAAAAGAAAGTATTATTTACCTCAAATCTGTAATCCTCCATAGAAGCTAACCAGAAGCTAACCAGAAGCTAACCAGAAGCTAGCCAGAAGCTAATCCAGAAGCTAGCCAGAAGCTAGACTGAAGCTAACCAGAAGCTAATCAGAAGCTAGTTAGCTTCTTTACTGGCTAATCGTTAGTATTCAGCTAACCACGGTTTGTGGTCATCAGCTATCCTTTAGCTCGAAAATCTATCGCCAGTTTTGTATGGCGCGGCTCGGACCGGAAACATACCGGACCTATTTTTCTCTCCATGTCCCTGGATTTCAACCGCAAACTCTGGACATTTATACCTGGATCTCACATGTTTACTCCTAGCTAGCTGCTATCCGTGTGACTATCGGCTTACGTCGATTCCGGAACAAACATCAATTATTCCGGAGCTAGCCAGCTGAAGAGTTCCATCAGTCACTCAGTGAAATAAGCCAATAAACACTAACCAGAACAGCAATGGACAAGGCATATTGACATTAAAGAGAGGCATGCTTAGTCGAGTGATCAAAAGGCTCCAGTGAGTAGTGAGGTTGGTTGGGGTCACGGCGATTCAGACAGCTAGCCGGGCCATCGGTAGCAAGCTAGCATAGGATGGAGGTCTGTTTTTAGCCACCTTGTGCATTTCCGGTGTTCCATGTGGTAGAGGGGATCGATCCAATTCGCAAAAAAAATCAAAATAGATAGTTATAGAGGCCCAAGAAAATAATAATAATAATAATAAAATAAACAAATTGTCCGATAGGTCTATTCAGATAGCAGCCGATAAGACAGCAAACGATTAGCGGATAGGTGATGGCTTTGGCTTTGGTGTTATCCGGCTGGCTCCTCCGTCGCGACGTTACCTGAACGCCCATCTGCGGTCCGCTAATCGTTTGCTGTCTTATCGGCTGCTATCTGAATAGACCTATCGGACAATTTGTTTATTTTATTATTATTATTATTATTTTCTTGGGCCTCTATAACTATCTATTTTGATTTTTTTTGCGAATTGGATCGATCCCCTCTACCACATGGAACACCGGAAATGCACAAGGTGGCTAAAAACAGACCTCCATCCTATGCTAGCTTGCTACCGATGGCCCGGCTAGCTGTCTGAATCGCCGTGACCCCAACCAACCTCACTACTCACTGGAGCCTTTTGATCACTCGACTAAGCATGCCTCTCTTTAATGTCAATATGCCTTGTCCATTGCTGTTCTGGTTAGTGTTTATTGGCTTATTTCACTGTAGAGCCTCTAGTCCTGCTCACTATACCTTATCCAACCTATTAGATCCACCACCCACACATGTGATGACATCTCCTGGTTTCAATGATGTTTCTAGAGACAATATCTCTCTCATCATCACTCAATACCTTGGCTTACCTCCACTGTATTCACATCCTACCATACCTTTGTCTGTACATTATACCTTGAAGCTATTTTATCGCCCCAAGAAACCTCCTTTTACTCTCTGTTCTAGACGACCAATTCTTATTGCTTTTAGCCATACCCTCATCCTACTCCTCCTCTGTTCCTCTGGCGATGTAGAGGTGAATCCAGGCCCTGCATTGCTTAGCTCCACTCCTATTCCCCAGGCACTCTCTTTTGATGACTTCTGTAACCGTAATAGCCTTGGTTTCATGCATGTTAACATTAGAAGCCTCCTCCCTAAGTTTGTTTTATTCACTGCTTTAGCACACTCTGCCAACCCGGCTGTTCTAGCTGTGTCTGAATCCTGGCTTAGGAAGACCACCAAAAATTCTGAAATTTTCATCCCAAACTACAACATTTTCAGACAAGATAGAACTGCCAAAGGGGGCGGTGTTGCAATCTACTGCAAAGATAGCCTGCAGAGTTCTGTCCTACTATCCAGGTCTGTACCCAAACAATTTGAACTTCTACTTTTTAAAATCCACCTCTCTAAAAACAAGTTTCTCACCGTTGCCAGGTGCTATATACCACCCTCTGCCCCCAGCTGTGCACTGATTGCCCCCCATCTATCTTCAGAGCTCGTGCTGCTAGGCGACCTAACCTGGAAAATGCTTAACACCCCAGCCACACTACAATCTAAGCTTTATGCCTTCGATCTCATAAAAATTATCAATGAACCTACCAGGTACCTCCCCAAAGCCTTAAACACAGGCACCCTCATAGATATCATCCTAACCAACTTGCCCTCTATATACACCTCTGCTGTCTTCAACCAAGATCTCAGCGATCACTGCCTCATTGCCTGCATCCGTAATGGGTCAGCGGTCAAACGATCTACACTCATCACTGTCAAACGCACCCTGAAACACTTCAGCGAGCAGGCCTTTCTAATCGACCTGGCCGGGGTATCCTGGAAGGATATTGATCTCATCCCGTCAGTAGAGGATGCCTGGTTATTTTTTTAAATGCCTTCCTAACCATCTTAAATAAGCATGCCCCATTCAAGAAATGTAGAACCAGGAATAGATATAGTCCTTGGTTCTCCCCAGACTTGACTGCCCTTAACCAACACAAAAACATCCTATAGCATTTTGCATTAGCATCGAACAGCCCCCGTGATATGCAGCTGTTCAGGGAAGAAACCATTATACACAGGCAGTTAGAAAAGCCAAGGCTAGCTTTTTCAAGCAGAAATTTGCTTCCTGCAACACTAACTCAAAAAAGTTCTGGGACACTGTAAAGTCCATGGAGAATTAGAACACCTCCTCCCAGCTGCCCACTGCACTGAAGATAGGAAACACTGTCACCACTGATAAATCCACTATAATTGAGAATTTCAATAAGCATTTTTCTACAGCTGGCCATGCTTTCCACCTGGCTACCCCTACCCCGGTCAACAGCACTGCACCCCCCACAGCAACTCTCCCAAGCCTTCCCCATTTCTCCTTCTCCCAAGTCCAGTCAGCTGATGTTCTGAAAGAGCTGCAAAATCTGGACCCCTACAAATCAGCCGGGCTAGACAATCTGGACCCTTTCTTTCTAAAATGATCTGCCAAAATTGTTGCCACCCCTATTACTAGCCTGTTCAACCTCTCTTTCGTGTCGTCTGAGATTCCCAAAGATTGGAAAGCAGCTGCGGTCATCCACCTCTTCAAAGGGGGGGACACTCTTGACCCAAACTGCTACAGACCTATATCTATACTACCCTACCTTTCTAAGGTCTTCGAAAGCCAAGTCAACAAACAGATTACCGACCATTTCAAATCTCACCATACCTTCTCTGCTATGCAATCTGGTTTCAGAGCTGGTCATGGGTGCACCTCAGCCACGCTCATGGTCCTTAACCGCCATCGATAAGAAACATTACTGTGCAGCCGTATTCATTGATCTGGCCAAGGCTTTCGACTCTGTCAATCACCACATCCTCATCGGCAGACTCGACTGCCTTGGTTTCTCAAATGATTGCCTCGCCTGGTTCACCAACTACTTCTCTGATAGAGTTCAGTGTGTCAAATCGGAGGGTCTGCTGTCCGGACCTCTGGCAGTCTCTATGGAGGTGCCACAGGGTTCAATTCTTGGACCGACTCTCTTCTCTGTATACATCAATGATGTCGCTCTTGCTGCTGGTGAGTCTCTGATCCACCTCTACGCAGACTACACCATTCTGTATACTTCTGGCCCTTCTTTGGACACTGTGTTAACAACCCTCCAGGTAAGCTTCAATGCCATACAACTCTCCTTCTGTGGCCTCCAATTGCTCTTAAATACAAGTAAAACTAAATGCATGCTCTTCAACCGATCGCTGTCTGCATCTGCCAGTCTGTCCAACATCACTACTCTGGACGGCTCTGACTTAGAATACGTGAACAACTACAAATACCTAGGTGTCTGGTTAGACTGTAAACTCTCCTTCCAGACCCACATCAAACATCTCCAATCCAAAGTTAAATCTAGAATTGGCTTCCTATTTCGCAACAAAGCATCCTTCACTCATGCTGCCAAACATACCCTTGTAAAACTGACCATCCTACCAATCCTCGACTTCGGCGATGTCATTTACAAAATAGCCTCCAATACCCTACTCAACAAATTGGATGCAGTCTATCACAGTGCAATCCATTTTGTCACCAAAGCCCCATATACTACCCACCATTGCGACTGTACGCTCTCGTTGGCTGGCCCTCGCTTCATACTCGT
>NC_056451.1:18263880-18266380 GCF_018296145.1 Oncorhynchus tshawytscha
TTGTGCTGCTGTCCTGGGGCTCTGTAGTGTGTGTTTGTGTTTGTGAACAGAGCCCCAGGACCAGCTTGCTTAGGGACTCTTCTCCAGGTTCATCTCTCTGTAGGTGATGGCTTTGTTATGGAAGGTTTGTGAATCGCTTCCTTTTAGGTGGTTGTAGAATTTAACAGCTCTTTTCTGGATTTTGATAATTAGTGGGTATCGGCCTAATTCTGCTCTGCATGCATTATTTGGTGTTCTACGTTGTACACGGAGGATATTTTTGCAGAATTCTGCGTGCAGAGTCTCAATTTGGTGTTTGTCCCATTTTGTGAAGTCTTGGTTGGTGAGCGGACCCCAGACCTCACAACCATAAAGGGCAATGGGCTCTATGACTGATTCAAGTATTTTTAGCCAGATCCTAATTGGTATGTTGAAATTTATGTTTCTTTTGATGGCATAGAATGCCCTTCTTGCCTTGTCTCTCAGATCGTTCACAGCTTTGTGGAAGTTACCTGTGGTGCTGATGTTTAGGCCAAGGTATGTATAGTTTTTGTGTGCTCTAGGGCAACAGTGTCTAGATGGAATTTGTATTTGTGGTCCTGGTGACTGGACCTTTTTTGGAACACCATTATTTTGGTCTTACTGAGATTTACTGTCAGGGCCCAGGTCTGACAGAATCTGTGCATAAGATCTAGGTGCTGCTGTAGGCCCTCCTTGGTTGGTGACAGAAGCACCAGATCATCAGCAAACAGCAGACATTTGACTTCGGATTCTAGCAGGGGGAGGCCGGGTGCTGCAGACTTTTCTAGTGCCCTTGCCAATTCGTTGATATATATGTTGAAGAGGGTGGGGCTTAAGCTGCATCCCTGTCTAACCCCACGACCCTGTGTGAAGAAATGTGTGTGTTTTTTGCCAATTTTAACCGCACACTTGTTGTTTGTGTACATGGATTTTATAATGTCGTATGTTTTACCCCCAACACCACTTTCCATCAGTTTGTATAGCAGACCCTCATGCCAGATTGAGTCGAAGGCTTTTTTGAAATCAACAAAGCATGAGAAGACTTTGCCTTTGTTTTGGTTTGTTTGATTGTCAATTAGGGTGTGCAGGGTGAATACATGGTCTGTTGTACGGTAATTTGGTAAAAAGCCAATTTGACATTTGCTCAGTACATTGTTTTCATTGAGGAAATGTACGAGTCTGCTGTTAATAATAATGCAGAGGATTTTCCCAAGGTTACTGTTGACACATATTCCACGGTAGTTATTGGGGTCAAATTTGTCTCCACTTTTGTGGATTGGGGTGATCAGTCCTTGGTTCCAAATATTGGGGAAGATGCCAGAGCTAAGTATGATGTTAAAGAGTTTTAGTATAGCCAATTGGAATTTGTTGTCTGTATATTTGATCATTTCATTTAGGATACCATCAACACCACAGGCCTTTTTGGGTTGGAGGGTTTTTATTTTGTCCTGTAACTCGTTCAAGGTAATTGGAGAATCCAGTGGGTTCTGGTAGTCTTTAATAGTTGATTCTAAGATCTGTATTTGATCATGTATATGTTTTTGCTCTTTATTCTTTGTTATAGAGCCAAAGAGATTGGAGAAGTGGTTTACCCATACATCTCCATTTTGGATAGATAATTCTTCGTGTTGTTGTTTGTTTAGTGTTTTCCAATTTTCCCAGAAGTGGTTAGAGTCTATGGATTCTTCAATTGCATTGAGCTGATTTCTGACATGCTGTTCCTTCTTTTTCCGTAGTGTATTTCTGTATTGTTTTAGTGATTCACCATAGTGAAGGCGTAGACTCAGGTTTTCCGGGTCTCTATGTTTTTGGTTGGACAGGTTTCTCAATTTCTTTCTTAGATTTTTGCATTCTTCATCAAACCATTTGTCATTGTTGTTAATTTTCTTCGGTTTTCTATTTGAGATTTTTAGATTTGATAGGGAAGCTGAGAGGTCAAATATACTGTTAAGATTTTCTACTGCCAAGTTTACACCTTCACTATTACAGTGGAACGTTTTACCCAGGAAATTGTCTAAGAGGGATTGAATTTGTTGTTGCCTAATTGTTTTTTGGTAGGTTTCCAAACTGCATTCCTTCCATCTATAGCATTTCTTAATGTTACTCAGTTCCTTTGGCTTTGATGCCTCATGATTGAGTATTGCTCTGTTTAAGTAGACTGTGATTTTGCTGTGGTCTGATAGGGGTGTCAGTGGGCTGACTGTGAACGCTCTGAGAGACTCTGGGTTGAGGTCAGTGATAAAGTAGTCTACAGTACTACTGCCAAGAGATGAGCTATAGGTGTACCTACCATAGGAGTCCCCTCGAAGCCTACCGTTGACTATGTACATACCTAGCGTGCGACAGAGCTGCAGGAGTTGTGACCCGTTTTTGTTGGTTATGTTGTCATAGTTGTGCCTAGGGGGGCATATGGGGGAGGGAATGCTGTCACCTCCAGGCAGGTGTTTGTCCCCCTGTGTGCTGAGGGTGTCAGGTTCTTGTCCGGTTCTGGCATTTAGGT